>NW_021624660.1:5796-6819 GCF_004785775.1 Grammomys surdaster
GTTGACATAGCTCAGAGAGAGGGCAACTGTTTTTCTAAAACCCTTTCTCTCTCTTATTCTTTACCGGATAAAGAGATTTTCTTTTTAAGGCCTTTTCTCCTTTTCTACGTTTCTCTCCCAGGGAAAATTATCCCTCATCTTTACTCCTTTTCTCCCTTTCTCTCCCAGGGAATTAAAATTATCCCTCTGTCTTCCCTGCAGATTAAATGTCTTTGGGAAAACCTTTAGACATGTCTCTTTTCCATCCCCCGAAGACGTCTCCTCAGAGGTGGAGTCACTAATTCTTAGATTTCGAAACTCAGTTAACACTGGGTACAATTTCTTAGGCCTTTTCTGTTCCACTTTCGTAGCTACCTCCTTTTTAACCTTTTCTTTTTTCTTTCTCTTGTTAGCACTCTCTACCATTCCTGCTTCTGATAGGCTATCCTGATGCTCTGCCAAAGCTCTTTGTCCCTCTCTTACTTTGTCTCGGCACCTAACCTCCTCTATACAGGCTCTAATCATTTTATACAAAGGCCACGTGCCTGGTCTTAACTTTCCTCCTTCTATTTTGCTGATCAGATCACCTCCAAGTTTGTCCCAGGAGCCCTTAGACAGGGACCCCGTGGATACAAACCAGGGAGCTACCTGATCAACATCTTGCAAAAAATTGCACAATGCCTTCTCGGGAACCTTCAAGCCACGCCTGCATTGCTGAGAGGAGCGGCTTCATCTGATGGTTACCCATAACTTCCTGTATATACGGATGCCAAGTACACTCTTTCCCCTTTATATGCCAATTAAAAACTAAGGCAGAGCACTATTGCAGCCCAAACGGGAATAGCAATAGCAAGATAAACAGGACTCACCCTACCTTGCAGGAAGACGTCTAGACTTTTTCGCGCCGTCAGTTCTGAATCCTCTGCTGAGCTCACAGGGTCCCTCGATGCTGGATGAAATGCTGAGACGTCCGGCTTCGTCCCGGGTTTCGGCACCAGTTGCGACGCGACGCCTTGCCGAAAAGGAGAACACGCCACAATTCAG
>NW_021624661.1:0-3840 GCF_004785775.1 Grammomys surdaster
GACTCTTAGCCGAAAGTGGCTATCATCTTTACAGCCATCTCGAGCCATATACCCTGACAAGAGACTTGTTTCAACAGCCTGCAATAGCTGAGCGCACTCTGATAAACATCTTGTTACACTGTTTAGTGCCCCCAGCTGCCAGGTGCTCCTGGTATCCATGGCTACAAGGCACGTGACGTAGTGGCTTCAGTTGAGATTGTCCACGAGGGCAAGTCACGTGGTAAAGGGTATAAATACCCAGGATTTCCCTTCTATAGGGGAGTAGGGGAGTAGAGGAGTAGAGGAGTCGAGGAGATAGAGGTAAAAAGTAGGAGGTAGTAAGTAGTAAGAAGTAGTAGGAAGTAGGAAGTAGAGGAAGGAGAGAGAAAGTGAGAGGTGTCAGGAGACTGAAGGAGTGAGAATATAGTAAGAAGAGAAGAGAATAAAAAAGACTTGAAGAGACTCCACCGGACTCTGGCTTGTATCTATCTTTTGCGTCTCTCGCCCCTTTTTCCCCTTCCTCCGTCCCCACTTTCTCTCTTGCTAGACCCTGACCTGCCGACCGGAGCAGCAGAACCGGCCGGCCTTTACAAAGTAACAGAACCTGACGGCCGTTACAAAAGAAACGGCAGTTACAAAGTGGCGCCCAGACATGCAGCAGCAAGAACCAGAGACCCAGTGAGGGACGTTACTGGAAGGAGGATCGACTGAAAATTCAGAGGTGAAACAGAGGTGATTGCCGCAGGAAACTGCCGTGTGGAGACCAGTAAGTCATAGTAATAATGGGGCAAGAAATAAGTCAGCCTGAACTCAACTCTCTGTTTTTGTTCTGTTGCTTGCTGTTTACGTGTATCAATTGTCTGCTTTTGTTTCGCTGTTTAAATGTTGCTTTTCATGTCCAAAAGAAAAAGAAACACATAGAATCCAAAATAGGACCAAAGGTTGAAGTAATCAATTTGTCAGAGCCAGATTGTGCTGACCTAGAGGAAGAGGCAGCCAAATATTTTGATCCTGAATGGCCTTCTTCCCGAAGGCCCCCTCCCTGTGCTCCTCCACCTCCAGACACTCCTGCTATGGAGATGGTGGTCGAAGATCACAGAAAGGAGTTGCAGGACAAAATTTCTTTTCTTAAACAACAAATTTCTCTCCTTAAACAACAAATAGAGTTAGAGGAAGAGTATCAGGACTTAATTAGTCAGATACAAAAACTAAAGACAGGGAAGAGGTCTCGAGCAGACAAGGAAAATTCCTCAGGTCCTCGAGTTCCTCAACCTGGAGTCCAAAGGCAGCCCCTGTCCTCTGGTTTCAGTTCAGCCAGAGATCAGCCAGAGGAGAGAGAGGTTAAGGTTTTCCCTGTATCAGAGACTAGAGATGCTCAAGGAGTTGCGTGGAGACATCACACAGGGTTTAACTTTCAAATTATTAAAGAATTAAAAAATTCAGTGTCACAATACGGTGCCACTGCTCCCTTTACTCTTGCAATCTTAGAATCTGTTGCAGAGGAGTGGCTGACTCCTGGTGATTGGGATACTCTAGTGAGAGCAGTTCTTAGTGGTGGTGACTATCTTATTTGGAAATCAGAGTATCATGAGAATTGTAAAGAGACAGCTAGGAGAAACATTCAGGCAGGTAATGGTTGGTCCTTTGATGCCTTAGTAGGAGAAGGACAATTTGCTTCTAGTGATAACCAGATGCAATATGACCCAGGCTTATTCGCTCAAATTCAAAATGCGGCCATGAAGGCTTGGCGCAAACTCCCAGTAAAGGGAGACCCTGGTGCATCTTTGACCTCAGTCAGACAAGGGCCTGATGAACGATTTTCTGATTTTGTTCATCGATTAATGACAACAGCAGGGAGGATTTTTGGTAATGTAGAGGCAGGTATAGATTATGTGAAACAACTTGCATATGAAAATGCCAATTCTGCCTGCCAAGCAGCCATTAGACCCTATAGGAAAAAGACAGATCTTACTGGGTATATCAGACTCTGTTCTGATATAGGGCCCTCCTACCAACAGGGCTTAGCTATGGCAGCCGCCATGCAAGGACAATCAGTAAGAGACTTTTTGGCAAGTAGAGACAAAAAGGCCTGTTTTAAATGTGGCAAGCCTGGACACTTTTCAAAATATTGCAAAGCAGAAAATGAGTTAACCCAGAGACAGCCCAAAAAACAGCCTGGGCTATGCCCACGTTGCAAACGTGGAAGGCATTGGGCTAGTGAATGTAGGTCCAAGACAGATGCACAAGGAAACACCCTTTCCTATAATCAGGGAAACGGGAACAGGGGCCAGCCCCAGGCCCCGAACCAATAAAAGCCAAAACAGGCTTATGGGGCAGTCAGTTTCATACCAACAAACAACAACCCCTTTCAGAACTTAGTCGAGCAACACCAGGAAGTGCAGGACTGGACCTCAGTTCTGCCACCCACACAGTATTAACCCCAGAAATGGGACCTCAGGCCTTACCCACTGGAGTGTTTGGACCACTCTATCCAAATGTGTTTGGCCTGATAGTGGGGAGAAGCAGTGCTACTATACAAGGACTACAAGTTTTTCCTGGAGTTATAGACAATGATTATCAAGGTGAGATTAAGGTAATGGCCAAGGCAATACAGAATATAGTCACTATTCCTACAGGAAAGAAGATAGCTCAACTGTTGTTACTTCCATTGATTCCTACTAATCACAAATCTTCAGATTCTGAAGGAAAATCTGCTGCAGATAGATTCTGACATCCTAATACTAAAAAGAATTTTACAACAGTCCTCTGGAAAGACCCATTAACTAGAACCTAGAATGGGCCAGATCCAGTGCTTATCTGGGGAAGAGGATCTGTCTACATATATTCCCAAACGGCAGATGCCGCACGATGGCTGCCAGAGAGACTGATCAAACAAATAGACAATAATAACAAATCCAGGGAAGAGAAACCCCCTGAGAAGCGTATTTTTCCTTTACAGGAAACATGAAGATGCTTCACTGGAGCGAATCAACCAGTATACCTGACTTGGGAACTTCTCAGTGCGGAAGAAGACATCACCACCCGCACCTCCAGGGTGGCTCTTCTCAGTGCGGAAGAAGACATCACCACCCGCACCTCCAGGGTGGCTCTATTAGACTCTTGGTTCCCTGATTTATGATTTAGTGGTACATTGTTTAAACCCTAGAGAAAACCCATTACCATAGTTACTATAGTTGTGTTTTAGGTTTGAGATTGATTGGGACAGAAATAGGGATTTTCTTACTTGTTTTGTTAAGATCAAAGCTATGATCAGTTCTGTACTTATATAGATTAGATTTATAAAATAGTGTTATAGAATAGAAGAGGCTTATACTTTTTACTCCTCCAACAGAAGAAGTTATGTGCTACCCTTAAAAAGAGTGTTGTATTTGCGCTAACCATTCAGGCATTGCTAAGTCTCTTGTCTCTCGAGTTCATGCTGCTCAACAAACTGATGGCTTTTGTACTACAACAGATAGACGTTACACAAATGAAACCCATACAGGTCCATTATTACAGGCTGGAAGTAGGGGACTAAAACCTCTGTCATCAAGACTGACGAGGATTAACCCTTAACTTACGCGCTAAGCCGGATAGTCAATGACGGGTAAGAGAACACCTCAAGACCCTTGCCCCTAACTGGGAGGCCTCACCATCCTAAGACAGGAGCTCAACCAATGACTGTTGAGTATCCAGAGACGGGAAAGGGAGGCTGGGGTCCTTTGTTCCAACCTAAGGCAGGCACGGTTTCCGTAAGTTTTCCCAGCCTTCCCTTTTGAAAACAAATTTAAAAAGGGGGGACCTGTTGGGAGCCGACTCTTAGCCGAAAGTGGCTATCATCTTTACAGCCATCTCGAGCCA
>NW_021624662.1:0-2224 GCF_004785775.1 Grammomys surdaster
CTCCTGGCTATTATAAATAAGGCTGCTATGAACATAGTTGAGCATATATCCTTGTTATATGTTCGAGCATCTTCTGGGTATATGCCTAGGAATGGTATAGCTGGATCCTCAGGTAATGCTATGTCCAATTTTCTGAGGAACTGCCACACTGATTTCCAAAGTGGTTGCACCATCTTGCAGTCCCACCAACAATGGAGGAGTGTTCCTCTTTCTCCACACCCTCGCCAGCATCTACTATCACCTGAGTTCTTAATCTTAGCCATTCTGACTGGTGTGAGATGGAATCTCAGAGTTGTTTTGATTTGCATTTCCCTGATGACTAAGGACACTGAACATTTCTTTAGGTGCTTCTCGGCCATTCGAGTTTCTTCCATTGGAAATTCTTTGTTAAGCTCTATACCCCATTTTTTAATAGGGTAATTTGGTTGTCTGGAGTCTACTTTCTTGAGTTCTTTGTATATATTGGATATTAGCCCTCTATCAGATGTAGGTTTGGTAAAGATCTTTTCCCAATTTGTTGGTTGTCGTTTTGTCCTATTGACAGTGTCCTTTGCCTTACAGAAACTTTGCAATTTTATGAAGTCCCATTTGTCAATTCTTGATCTTAGAGCATATGCCATTGGTGTTCTGTTCAGGAACTTTTCCCCTGTGCCCAAGTATTCGAGGCTCTTCCCCACCTTCTCTTCTATTAGTATCAATGTATCTGATTTTATGTGGAGGTCCTTTATCCAGTTAGACTTGAGCTTTGTACAAGGAGATAAGAATGAATCAATTTTCATTCTTCTACATGTTGTCCTCCAGTTGAACCAGCACCATTTGTTGAAAATGCTGTCCTTTTTCCACTGGACAGTTTTAGCTCCTTTGTCAAAGATCAAGTGACCATAGGAGTGTGGGTTCATTTTTGGGTCTTCAATTCTATTCCATTGATCTTCCTGCCTGTCTCTGTACCAATACCAGGTAGTTTTTATCACTATTGCTCTGTAGTACAGCTTGAGGTCAGGGATGGTGATTCCTCCAGAAGTTCTTTTATTGTTTTTTTTTTTTTTGACTTTTTAAAAAATTTATTGTTTTAAGCCACTAAGTTTATAGAATACGTTATAGTAGCAATAGAAAAATAAATACAGACGTACGAGCACGCCCACTGCACACGCGTGGTAGTACACTCCTGGTACCTTTTAAAGAAATCCCACTGTCATACTAGCCTTCTTTTTTTTTTTTTTCCTTTTTTTTTTTTTTATTGGATGATTTATTTACATTTCCTATGTTGTCCCCTTACCCCATCCCCCACCACCCCCTCGGAACCCCCAATCCCCTCGCCCCTCCTCCTTCTTCTCTGTGGATGTAACCTCTATCTACACCCCCCCACTCCCACCTCCCCACCCTCAAAATTCCCACCCCCTGGGGCATCCAGCCTTCATGAGGTCAAGGTTCTCTTCTTCCACCTATGCCCAGCAGGGCCCTCCACTTTTACATATTCAGCTGAAGCCCTGGATCCCCCCCTAAGTGCTCCCAGGCTGGTGGTTTAGACCCTGGGAGCTGTGGTTGGTTGGTATTGTTGCTCTCCTCATGGTGCCACAAACCCTTTCAGCTCCTTCAGTCTTCACTCTAACTCCTCTATTGAGAACCCCATGATCAGTTCAATGGCTAGTTGTGAGCATCTGCCTCTGAATATGTCTGACTCTTGAAGGCCTCTGAGGAGATATCCATATCAGGCTCTTATCAGCATGCACTTCCTGTCTTCCACATCAGCATCTACCTTTGGTGATTGCACATGGGATAGATACTCAGGTGGGGTGGTCTTGAGACGGCCCCTCCTTCAGTTTCTGTCCCTCACTTTGTCTCCATATTTACTCCCTTGAGTATTTTGTTGCTCCTTCTAAGAAGGACCGAATCACCCTCACTTGGTCTTCCTTCTTTATGGGCTTCATGTGGCCTGTGAGTTGCATCTTGGGCATTTCAAGGTTCTAGGCTAATATCCAATAATCAGTGAGTGAATACCATGTGTTTTCTTTTGTGATTGGCTTACCTCACTCAGGATGATAATTTCTAGTTCCATCCATTTACCTAGGAACCTCTCGAATTCATTGTTTTTAATAGCTGAGTAATACTCCATTGTGTAAATATACCACATTTTTTGAATCCATTCCTCAGTTGAAGGACATCTGGGTTCTTTCCAGCTCCTGGCTATTATAAATAAGGCTGCTATGAACATAGTTGAGCATAT
>NW_021624663.1:0-2036 GCF_004785775.1 Grammomys surdaster
CAGCTTTATATATTTCTGATTTACTATTAAGCATGACTGATGACTATTGATTATTCATGCTCATTTATTTCTGATTAACTATTATCGACGAATAGCGAATAATGTTTATTCCTGTTCATTTATTTCTTACTTACTATTATCTATGACTGATGCCTAATGATATTTCAGCTATATATATTTCTGATTTACTATGAACTATGACAGATAATTATTGAGTATTCATGTACATTTTTTTTCTGATTTACTATTATCCACGAATCGTGAATATTGATTATTCTCTTCATTTATTTCTGACTATATTATTTATGACACATGACTTTTGATATTTCAGCTTTATTAATTTCTGATTTCCCATGAACTGTGACTGATGACTATTGATTGTTCATATTCATTTTTTTCTGATTTACTATTATCCACGAATGGTGAATATTGATTATGCATGTTCATTTATTTCTGACTTACTATTTTCTATGACTGATGACTAATGATATTTCAGCTTTATATATTTCTGATTTACTACGAACTATGACTAATGAGCATTGTTTATTCATTTTCATTTTTTTCTGGTTTACTATGATCCATGAATCGTGAATATTGATTATTCATGTTCATTTATTTCTGACTTACTATTATCTATGTCTGATGACTATTGATATTTCCACTTTATGTATTTCTGATTTCCTATTAACCATAAATGATGACTATTGGTTATTCATGTTCATTTATTTGTGATTTACTATTATACACGAATTGTGAATATTGATTATTAGTGTTCATTTATTTCTGACTTACTGTTATCTATGACTAATGAGTATTGATTTTTCATGTTCATTTTTTTCAGAATTACTATTATCCACGAATGGTGAATATTGATTATTCATGTTCATTTATTTCTCATTTACTATTAACAATGATTGGTGAACATTGATTATTCCTGTTCTTTTATTTCTGACTTTCTATTATCTATGACTGATGAGTATTGATATTTCAGCTTTATTTATTTCTGATTTCCTATTAACTATGACTAATGACTGTTGGTTATTTATGTTCATTTATTTGTGATTTAGTATTATCCACGAATCGTGAATATTGATTATTCCTGTTCATTTATTTCTGATTTACTCTAATCTATGACTGATGACTATTGATATTTCAGCTTTATTTATTTCTGATTTTCCATCAATTAATAGTTACAAGTATTGATTATTCATGTTCATTTATTTCTGATTTACTATTATCCATGTATGGTGAATATTGTTTATTCATGTTCATTTATTTCTGACGTCCTATTAACTGTGTCTGATGACAACTGATATTTCCTTTTAATTTATTTCTGATTTCCTGTTTATTATGACTGATGGATTTTGGTTATTCATGTTCATTAATATCTGATTTACTATTGTCCACTAATCGTGAATATTGATTATTCATGTTCATTTATTTCTGAAGTACTATTATTTATGATTGATGACTTTTCATATTTCAGCTTTATTTATATCTGATTTCCTTTGAACTACGACTGATAAATATTGATTAATCAAGTTCATTTATTTCTGATTTCCTATTATCCACGAATGGTGAATATTGATTATTCGTTTTAATTTATTTCTGACTTACTATTATCTATGAATGATGACTATTGATATTTCATCTGTGTTTATTTCTGATTTCCTATTAACCATGACTAATGACTATTGATTATCCATATTCTTTTTTTTTCAGATTTACCATTATCCACAAATGGTGAATATTGATTATTCATGTTCATTTATTTCCGATTTACTATTATCCAAAATTGTGAATATTGATTATTCATGTTCATTTATTTCTGACTCACGATTATCTATGACTGATGACTATTGATATTTCAACTTTATTTATTTCTGATTTACTATTACCTATGACTCATGACAAATGATTATTCATGTTCATTTGTTTCTCATTTACTATTATCACCGATTGGTGAATATTGATTATTTCTGTTCATTTATTTCTGACTTCTCCTTATCTATGACTGATGACTATTGATATTCCAG
>NW_021624664.1:0-2652 GCF_004785775.1 Grammomys surdaster
CTATGCCTGCTTCCTTGCACAAAGAGCTAGCTAGCTGTAAGCAGTGTGGAAATGAACTCATGCATACAGATGTTATGATAAATACAGCACCCCTCTGTAAGATCCAGCTAACTCTCTCAGAAGGTCTCCAACATCCCAGCTAGCCTCCAAAACATATCAATACACCTGCTTTATGCAGTGCCAGGGATCAAACCCAAGGCTTCATATTAGGCAAACACTCTACCAACTGAGCAACATACACAGACTCCTTTTCCAGCTCACTTTCTGACTCAAGATAATCATGTTAGTTTTGCAGTCCCTCGAGTGCAGTCAGCTTTTGAAATCTGTTTCAGGTGAAGGTCCAAAGATCTTTTCAGGACATGGGCTTGAAAAATCCTGTCATGAAGAACAGGCACCAGCTTGAACACCTAGACCCTCCCAAGGTTTCTCAAATATCTGCAAGCATGAATGAATAGAATCCAGCACACAATACATGCATAAGCATAGCCAAACAAATTTTGAATTCTAAAACTACAGGTCTGAATAACTGGATACTTTTAAACCTACAGTATGGCCTAGACAACTATTGTAAAATACATGAGTCCTCCTATTCTTTCAGGAGCCATTTCAAGGGTCTGAAGTCTTACCTGAAGCTCAAAGAAGAGAAACCACTGACATGTACCAAAATTAAATGAGGCATAGCCTCATACTTACACGCACGCATACACGCACATACACAATGTGTGCCCCTATGAGAACAAGAATTATTCCGTTAAGAGAAAAACTTGGAGCATAAAACCCTCCATTTACAAGACATTTTTAAATCCCAAACTTGAAAAGGCTATGTTATCAGAATGCTAGGATAGTCCAGACTCTCCAGCATCCAGTGGTTTTCAGGACTCTTCCTGCTGTGAAAGTGGAATGCCTATCTGGGAAGCACAGTGATTCGCACTCCAAAATTCCCTCCACCCCAACACCTCCAAGCAAACAGGAGCAGCTTGGAATCCAGAGACTCTGGGAGGTTACAGCCTCCTCTGCTCCCAGGTCAGAGTCTCCTCAGCTGAAGTCCAGTGGGAAAGTCAGCATGAGAAATAGGTCACAGCACAACCCCAAGGCACAGAGCACTGAGGAACGCATTTGCTTTTTGTATTCAATTCCCTAGGGAACTGATTAAGGGGGGGTATTTTAAAGTGGGCCTTTGATGTGCACTCCTAAATCACAAGAATGGGTGCACACACCACTCTTCAAAAATATGCTATGTATGCCTAAGACTAAGTATGCTCCAAGCCATAAGACTGGGTCGTATATGTGGCCACTAGGTCAAGCTAGCATTTATTGTTTGAGGCAGAATATGTTCAATCTTCCCATTATAAAATTTCTCTTTCACAAACTCCACTACCATCACCATCCTCTGTGTGTGTGTGTCCACGTGTGTGTGTACATGGATATAGCCATACAAAGAACAAGGAAGTTCAGAATTACTCTCCATTGCAGACAGTCAATGTAGTCTTTAGGAGACCTTTAATTTCATCAGCAGCTTAGATGGAACTCTGGGTGTGATCCCCAGCTTACTCTGAAATTTTAATTAATGAATTAATTAATTTGGGATTGTATGTGTCTATGATTGTGAGGTGGTGGTGTGTGCTTGTGTGCAGCTCCCTCAAGGTAAATTTTATCACTGAGCTAAGCTGATAGCAAGAAAATTCCAGAGATCTGCCTGCCTACTGGGACCCAGGTTGCCCATAGCCACACCTGGCTTTTGGATAGAGACACTGAGGATTTGAACTTAGGTCCTCATGCTTGCATAGCAAGTGCATTTGCCTGTTAAACCATCTCCCTTGGTCGCAAACCTACTAGGAAAGTACATGTTTATAATTCATTTGTTAAAAAGAGAGAGATTTTCAACTTCCTAGCTTTCAAGGGAACTGCACAGGAAGGAGGCACTTAATACACTTAGCCAAGTGGCCAGTCCTGAGGATGCCAGTTGCTGATAAAATGGCCCGTGTCCTACAGCTGTTCCCTAGGACAGTGACATCCCTCAGTGTCAATCCTGTAGCAGGATGGGCTGGGGGAGGGGAGGGTTATCAGAAAGTTTATCCGAGGGCTTTCTTTGGGTTGGGTAGGACAATCATCCTGCCCGTGTCTTATTGAGAATGTTACAATCCATGTGAATGGAACACTTCATCTCCTCCACTTCACCATCCAGTGAGGCTGCTCCTCTGAAACGTATTTCCCTCTGCTGCTCATGTGAGGGTCAGGCTGAAACAAGATGCACCAAAATGCAAGCTCTAAGATTGGGCACACTAAGCAAGAATTAGCATGCACACCATGGACAACTTTTTAAAAATTGCCTTTAGGGGGGTGAGAGAGGGAGAGAAGGATGGAGGGAAGAAGGGAGGGGGAAGGGAGGGAGGGAGGGAGGGAAGGAAGGAGGGAGGAGGAAAGGGAGAGAGAGAGAGAGCCTTCCTTTCAGCAGCAGCTCCCATTCCTTATTCCCCAACATCTCTGTCGGGTGAGCTAATTGTACATCCTAGGGAAAAGTCACAATTTTCTTCTCTGGCCTCTGAACCCTGAAATTGACACCTGAGAGTTGTTCTGTCCTCAAAATATCAGTTGAAGAGGAAAAAAAAAAATTATAACCCCAAAGGCAGAATTAAGCCTGACAGAGAAACT
>NW_021624665.1:0-7061 GCF_004785775.1 Grammomys surdaster
CCAAGATCATTTCAAATATTCTGTGAAATTTCTAATTCTTTCTATTTGTCAAACACCATAATTCAGAAGTACTTTTCCTCTTCAACATTTTTTCTAATAATTTAAACAAGCTATTCTTTTATGACAATAACATTTTGGATTTGGATTTCAAATACGAGCATAGTATTTCCTCCATGAGAAAGATTCCTCAGGAAACAACAAATCCTGAGCTTCTCTTCTATTTATCACTTGAGTTTTCATCTCCCTAATATAACTGCTCCCACCAGGTAAATACTTTAACATCTTGCTAATAGCTCATATTTATTGTTTATTTCCTTATGGTTTCAGTGAAGAAGTGTTATGGCCTACAAATTATAAGTTCCAAGCCTGCCTATGTTGAAAACTTCTAGAAGTATCTCTCACAATGACAATTTTGCCATGTTGACAACCAACATACCTTTTGCCTCTTAGATTTTTACACATTGAACTTTAATTCCATTGACTCTTACCACCAAAGCTCACAGTATTTCCCCATCCAGACACAAGGCATTCAGCATCTGTGGATGCACAGGATTTGGGCAGAGAGACTGTGGATACTTGGGAGTTAAGGATGGCAGGTGACTTCAGCTTGATCAGCATGATGTCATTGTCCAGAGTGTCCTTGTTATATTTTGGATGTCGAATGATCTTTTCTGCATCAATGAATTGCTCACCACCCTCAAGGACATGAATATTGTGTTCACCAAGGCGAACCTGGAGTCTCCTGCATTAGAAAATAAAGGATTTCTAAGTCTCCCTGTAAATGTTTTTCTTTACCAAGCTGAAAGTTTTTGACATAAAAAGAAAAGTCATCTTCTGAAAGCATCCAGTACTATAAGGTCTATCCAGTTAAGGTGTATTGTGCCCTACAACCAATGTTCAGGATAGAGGATTCCATTGTGTGTGCCCTGCCAGTACAGAGTCACAAAGGACCATGCCATTAAGGTGGTACCAGAGGACAGCATGGCCTTAGAGCATAGGAATTTGAGTATTTTTTTTCATTACCTTTCATAGCAGTGAGCAGCAGAGAGTACCCACTGTTCACTGATCAGGGAGCCACCACACTGATGGCCAGTGTCATCATGCAAAGACACCTGGTAAGGAACCGAATGCTTCGGACATGTGTAGCCTCCAATGATCTTGTCATCATCATCATTAGCGGGGAGAGCAACTGGGGGAGAGTTTTGTATATTTAGCACAAGAACACTTGTTTCAAATTTAGTCTTCCAAATAAAGTTTCTATTGACCAACTAGAAAAGACACATACCTTCCAGTTGTGTAAAGTATGTTTGTAGTGTTTTGAAAGGTATAATGTTCTAATTTTAGCGTATACTCTCTTAATATTACTGTGAATCAGTTTGAAATTAAAAAATATTTATTCATTCTCTCTCTCTCTCTCTCTCTCTCTCTCTCTCTCTCTCTCTCTGTGTGTGTGTGTGTGTGTGTGTGTGTGCATGTATATGTTTGTGTGTGATTTTGTGTAGCATAATGCTCCATTGGAAGGTCAAATCTACTTTCATTATTGGTTTTATCTGTTCACTACAGGGTCTCAGTATCTTTCCTGAGTCCCAAGGATTAGAGGCAAGCCTTCATTCAAAGGAACATTTTTTTCAGCACATTTAAAGTACTTTTAAATTTATCTTTAATTTTTTTAAAACCTAACACATACAAATGGTTGGTTGGGTTAATTTATTGGATAAAATATGTATAAATCATTTAATCAGAATTCTAGGTATTTCTTCCCCAAACTTTCCTGTTATTTCAGTTTTGTACTCAACATATATTAATGTATTAACATTTTCATACACTGATTCATCAAAAGTTTGAATATTTTTCTTGTTATTAACTTCAATATATGTATAGAATTTAAATTGATCATAACTACCTCCTTCATTTAATATAATTCTAAAGACCATAGTAAATCTATGTGAGCTAAATATTCCAATTTTTAAAAATAATTGTTGAATTTTCCAAACACAAGAGATGTTACAAATCAAAACCCATTTTTATTGTGAAAATGTACTGTTATATTAGATGTATTACTCCCACTCCCCAGTTTCACTTTTTCTGTTGTTCAGTATTGAACAACAATGATATAGGACTGATTTTATTAGTAAAGATTTTGTGAAATAGAACCTAAAGTTTTTATGTATGGTTAATACTCTAACTCTTCTAATTATGATAATTTCATGTAAATAAGCAGCATTTGATTTTCCACATAATTATATATTAATGTTTCCTCCCTCTTCTTGGAGCAGAAAATAATTCCAATTATAACCACTTCTTCACAGAAATGTCAGGATGCCCATTTGAGTCATTTGTACTGTTTTTACTTTTCCTCAACTAACCTGTGCAATACATAAATGTAGTAAATAGTGGTGACTGCTCACTTTTAGCTCCTTGCACATGGAATATTTACTCAGTTCTGTTACTGTTTTTCCACTCACAAAAACACAAGCTTGTATATATGATACACATTTGATGAAATGTTCTTTGAAAGACTCACCAGCAGCTCCCAGAAAAGCAAAGAAGATGATGATCTTCATAGTTTCTCAGTGTGTCTGAAGTGGGTACATGGATGAAAGCTTTTCCTTTACAGCTATTTATATGTAGAGTTATTGTTTCAATAGCGGAAAAAATGGTGATTTCATTGAACACACACAAAACCAAATTTAGAATTCTGTTCTGTGATAGGTGGAAGATGATTCAGCACCAAGTTTCCACATCACTATTTCTTCCACTATTCTCTAAAGGTTATGGGAATGGAAGGATCGACTCCAGCTGGCCGCAACATGTTTCCACAGCAGTAAAGAAGTGGGGAGAATTATCAAACGATACTGCTTTGTGTCTCAGAGGGGCCTTTTGGATTTGTGGTTTTGAATTCTTGGAACTGTTATGTTAGTTAAAACTAATGGGAAATGTACTTGTGTATTGAACCTGTAGTTTGTTTTTTTTTTGTTTGTTTTGTTTTGTATTGTATTTGTAATCATAAGAACCTGGACCCCTAAGAGAATATGATCCTTTTCCTTAAAGAGAGAATTTAATTATTTTTTTCCTTTTCAAAAATTTTCTACTTATTTCAGGATGCTTTAACCCAAGCCCTTTATGTTCTAATTTCACTTGATCATTCTAGTTAATCATAGGAAATGTATGCAGGATCTTCTATAGCAAATGTTTAATGTGCTTAACCCTGATCAAATGGCAGAAATTGGGCAAGAAAATGTGGTTGTGTTCCACTCTAAAGGTTGAGATAAAAGAATGCAGATTATATTTTTCTACCAGGGAAATACACCAAATTGTTGATGTTTTCAATTTTACTTTGCAAAGGTGTTTATCAATTACTTTTTTCCCCATTGCTTTTACACAATAACTTACCAAAAGGAGACTTATTTTGGGTTGTAGTTTGAAAACATTGTCCATTGTGGTCAGAAAGCCGTGGTACCAGAATCATGAGGTTGACAGGCACATCATTTCCAGAGTCAGGAAATACAGAGGGATGAAGACCATGCAGTAACAATGTTCTTATACATTCTAGGCCAGAACCAATAAAGTGGTGCTGCTTAGAGGTAAAGTGAGTTTTTACCACTTCAATTAACAAGAGTTAGAGAATATTTTATAGACATGCACAGAGAGTTATTTCCAAATTTATCATAGGTCCTGTCAAGTTGATGTGTAACACATAACATCATAAATTGAAAGCAATATACCAACCTCCTTTAAATGTTTATAATCATTAAAATGTTAATTATCACAAGAAGTAACAATTTCCTGGGTTTGATATAATAGATTATATCAGGTTTCCAAGACCAAAAGTATCTTGTGTTTGTACTGTTTAGGCAAGTTTATTGATTTGAGTTCATCTTAGGCACATGTTAGTATATATTAGTTTCAATTGGTAAATTTACTGCTATACTGGGTAAAAGCACACAGTGGATGTGAAATAACTGTTACTTACCTCATGTATTTTATGTGACAACATATGTAACTATAAGAATAGTTGAATGATATTAGTGAATCAGATTTTGTTATAAGAAATATAAGCATGTAGTTCCCAGTCTATAGTTGTTTTTAAAGTATATAATGAAAGAATTATGATCTTTTTATCTGTACTTCCATGTAGCTTTAAATACATTTTCAGTCACAATGCCGTTATAATGAATCAGTTTTTTTGAGAGAAATGGCTGTTTTGATGGTGCCTTCAGCATTATTAAATATGAGGATCATAGTATGTGTCCTATGTCCAGGGTAGCAATCTATGTGCAATAAGCCAATAAAAGAACCATGCTAAAAGTAGAGAGAATAGAAAAGCAAATTTATCAATGTATTGGGAAGAGGGACAAAGAGATACACAGAAAGTTCAATTCATCTTAGTTTCATGCGTTACGAATGAAATTCATATTTAAAGGGCCGAAATAGTGAACATCAGAACAGGTCCAGTGTTATAGCTCTGTCTTGGTTTCAGTTTGATCATCTAAAGTGGTATGAAAAGTTGTAAGAACTGTATGGTATTTCTTTTATGAAGACATTTTGCCTCCCAGGGCTCACACTTTTCCTTTTCCCAGGATGAGATTCCTGGGGAAATTCTCATTGCTTAGAGTCTACTGTTCTAGTAGTTTATATTTAGTAGTCATATCAAGCAGGTATGAGTTCAGCTCTTCCCCCTGTGCCCTCTATTTCCTGTGTCACAAATACACCTGCATTTCTGGAGGACTGAAGCATCTGGGACTAACACCTCTGCCTGTATCCTTAGAAACCTGCTGCCTCCAGGGACAATGAGCTACAGCTGCAATCCCAGAGGCCTGTTGACATCAGAGACTAGTAACTCTAACTGTAGCACAGTTAGAGGCCTTCCCACATCAGGGACTAATAGCTCCAGTAGCATTGGAAAAAACAGATGGCTAAAGGCTATTGTAAGAACACAACTGACAAAAGCCAGAGCAACATGATACCACCAGGAACCCACCTATCTTACTGTAACAAGCCCAGGAAATTCTAACACACCTGAATTGCAAGAAAATTGTCTTAAATCTAATCTTACATAGATGATATTGGCCTTGAAAGAAGTACAGGAAAACACTGTCAAATTGATAGAATCCTTTAAAGAAGAAATGAACAAAAATAAAAGACTATAGGAAAAAACAACCAAATGGGGAAAAGAAATGAATAAGACAGTTCAAGACCTAAAAATAGAAATAGAAGCAATAAAGAAATCTCAACTGAGGCAATCCCAGAGATGGAAAATCGTGGAAAGTGAATAGGAAATAAACAAGAGTAGGAAGAGAAAAATCTCAGGTATAGAAGATACAATAGAAGAAATTGATACGTTTTTCAAACAAAATGCTGAAGCAAAAAGTTTCTAACACATACAGCAAGGAAATTTGGGACATATGAAAATACCAAACCTAAAAATAATAGGAATAGAGATGGAAAAGATTCCAAACTCAAAGGCTCAGAAAATATCAACAAAATCATAGAAAAAATTTCCCTAACCTAAAGAAAGCGATGGCTATAAAAGTATAAAAAGCTTACAGAACAGCAAACTGATTTGTCCAGGCAAGAAAATCCTCCTACCTCATACTATTCAAAACATTAAATGTACAGAAAATTAAAGAATACTAAAAGCTTCAATGGAAAGAGACCAAGTAACAGACAAAGGCAGACCTTTCAGAATTATACTTGACTTCTGAAAATAGACTTTAAAAGCCAGAAGAGCCTGGGCAGATGTCTTTCAAACCCTAAGAGACCACAGATGTCAGCCCAAAATACTAAACCTAACAAAATGTTCAATCATCATAGATGGAGAAAACAAGATATCCCATGAGAAAACAAAATGTATACAAAATCTTTCCAATAATCCACCCTTACATAAGATACATAAGATTTGACAATAAAAATTCTAACCCAAGATGTATTAAAAATCACATTCTTTCACACAAATAAAATCAAAAGAATGGGAACACACACACACATACACACACACTACCAAATGGACCCAAGTGTGTGTGTGGATATATATATATGTTCATCCAAACACATAAGACTCTTTTTAGCACCTAAAGGAACTTTCTGCAAAATTGGTCATATAATCAGTCATAAAGCAAGCCTCAAGAGATACAAAGAGATTGAACTCACTTCTTTCATCTTATTAGATCACTATAGATTAAAGCTAGACAACAACAGTAATGACAGAAAAACTGCAATTTCATGGAAACTGAAAACTCTGAACTCAATGACCACTGGTTCAGGGAAGCAGTAAAGAAATTAAAGACTTCTGAAGATTTAATGAAAATGAAGGCACAACATAACCAAACTTATAGGACACAAATAAATCAGTGCTAAGATGAAAGTTCATAGCACTGTGCGATTTCATAAAGAAATAGGAGAGATCTTATACTAGCAACTTAACAGCACATCTGAAAGCTCTAGAACAAAAAAGAAGCAAATATAAGGCAAGAGGATGTGAAGGCAGGTAATAGTCAAACCCACAGCTGAAGTCAATCAACTGAAAACAGAACAATATAAAGAATCACAAGAGCAAGAGCTGATTCTTTGAGAAATCCACCAAAATAGACACATATTAGCCAGAGTAATTAAAAGACAGAGGGACAGTATCCATAAAATCAAAATCAGAAATTGACAATGAATTTAGCAACAACAGTGCAGAAATCCAAAAAATCCTTACATCTAGCTTCAAAAGCCTGTACTCCACAAAATTGGAAAATCTAAAGAAAATTGATGTTTCTCTCGATAGACTCTTCTTACCAAAGTTAAATCAAGATGAGATAAACAATATAAATAGTTCTATAACCCCCATAGAAATAGAAACAGTCGTCACAATACTCTCATCCATAAAAGCCCAGGGACAGATGGTTTTAGTGCAGAATTCTACCATCTTTCAATGACTAGTTAACATCAATAGTCTTCACACTATTCCACAAAATAGAATACCAAGTAACACTGCCAAACTCATTCTATGAGGCCACAGTAATCCTGACATCTGAACCACACAGACTCAACAATGAAAGAAAACTACAGTCCCATTT
>NW_021624666.1:0-1267 GCF_004785775.1 Grammomys surdaster
TGTTGGTGGGACTGCAAGATGGTGCAACCACTTTGGAAATCAGTCTGGCGGTTCCTCAGAAAATTGGACATAGCATTACCCGAGGATCCAGCTATACCACTCCTAGGCATATACCCAGAAGATGCTCGAACATAGAACAAGGACATATGCTCAACTATGATCATAGCAGCCTTATTTGTAATAGCCAGGAGCTGGAAAGAACCCAGATGTCCTTCAACTGAGGAATGGATTCAAAAAATGTGGTATATTTACACAATGGAGTATTACTCAGCTATTAAAAACAATGAATTCGAGAGGTTCCTAGGTAAATGGATGGAACTAGAAATTATCATCCTGAGTGAGGTAAGCCAATCACAAAAGAAGACACATGGTATTCACTCACTGATTATTGGATATTAGCCTAGAACCTTGAAATGCCCAAGATGCAACTCACAGGCCACATGAAGCCCATAAAGAAGGAAGACCAAGTGAGGGTGATTCGGTCCTTCTTAGAAGGAGCAACAAAATACTCAAGGGAGCAAATATGGAGACAAAGTGAGGGACAGAAACTGAAGGAGGGGCCGTCTCAAGACCACTCCACCTGAGTATCTATCCCATGTGCAATCACCAAAGGTAGATGCTGATGTGGAAGACAGGAAGTGCATGCTGATAAGAGCCTGATATGGATATCTCCTCAGAGGCCTTCAAGAGTCAGACATATTCAGAGGCAGATGCTCACAACTAGCCATTGAACTGATCATGGGGTTCTCAATAGAGGAGTTAGAGTGAAGACTGAAGGAGCTGAAAGGGTTTGTGGCACCATGAGGAGAGCAACAATGCCAACCAACCACAGCTCCCAGGGTCTAAACCACCAGCCTGGGAGCACTTAGGGGGGGATCCAGGGCTTCAGCTGAATATGTAAAAGTGGAGGGCCCTGCTGGGCATAGGTGGAAGAAGAGAACCTTGACCTCATGAAGGCTGGACGCCCCAGGGGGTGGGAATTTTGAGGGTGGAGAGGTGGGAGTGGGGGGGTGTAGATAGAGGTTACATCCACGGAGAAGAAGGAGGAGGGGCGAGGGGATTGGGGGTTCCGAGGGGGTGGTGGGGGATGGGATAAGGGGACAACATAGGAAATGTAAATAAATCATCCAATAAAAAAATAAAAATAAAAAAAATAAAAAAAAAACTCAGGTGATAGTAGATGCTGGCGAGTGTGTGAAGAAAGAGGAACACTCCTCCACTGTTGGTGGGACTGCAAGATGGTGCAACCACTTTGGAAATCAGTCTG
>NW_021624667.1:0-1444 GCF_004785775.1 Grammomys surdaster
CCCCTGGGTCATCATCTCCATCTCCAGGTCATCATCCCCATCCCCTGAGTCATCATCTCCATCTCCAGGTCATCATCCCCACCCCCTGGGGATAAATGGAGTGGTTGGTACTGCACTGTAGATTTGAATTATAGTTTCATGTTGGCTGTTGGACACATTTTTACATGCTTGTTGGCCACTTATATATCTTTTTGGAGAATTTAGGTCCTTGGTTCACTTTAAAATAAGCTATTAGTGTTCCTATTATGATGATGAGTCCTTTATGTGTTCTGGATACATCCCGTATTGAATTTATGCATTACAGACATTCCATGCTTTGTCTCACATTTTCTTAATGATTCCATTTGAAGAACAAATTTTCATGTAATGAGGTACATTTTACTTTTGTTTTCTTTTATCCCTTGTACTTTTTCGATTGTTTCTAAGAAGCCTTTGCCTAACTCAAGGTCAGTAAGGTTTGATTCTAAGAATACTATTTCATTGTAACCTCGTCCCAATTTGAATTACTTTTTAATTTATGATGTTTGGAAGGGTTGTGACTCCATTCTTTCTGGTTGTTCTGACACATTTGCTTAAAAGAATGAAATTTTAACTTAGTTTGATGTTCCTGGAATCTCAATACCAATGCATGTTTTTTTTTTTTTATTAAATGCAGAACAATTTCAGTCAAGCATGAGAATATTCTTGATCAGGGCAGTAATATCAAGTACCTAATTTCTCTCCTCTTTTCCAATTGTTGCTATTATGACTCTAGACCCTCTAAAACCAGAATGTAAACTGCTTTATTATCAATAGATACAATTAGAAAGTCTCAAATAAAAAGCCAAATTTTTTATTGGTGTATTTAACGTTGTCTTTGCTCTTGAGTACAAAATGCAGGCAGCCTCTCATGGAGCAGCTTGGTAAGTGGCCTGTTGCATAAGCACTTCAGTGTTTGGTGCCATAATATCATCCCCATCATTTAGTTCCATTATGTCCACGTCAACGGAATACAGATAAATGTGATGAATGACTTCTCAGACATTCTGCAGGAACAGATGGAACTCATTTCCCTACAGCCACTTCATCCACAGCAGCCCTACACAGTCCACGTATTGTTCATGAGCCACAGACACAGCACATTCATTTGCAATAAGATTTGCCCATGACGGAGAGAAATACCATGAACTGTAGTCCCCTCATAGAAAGTGGATTTCTTCAAGAACTTCAAACACTTTATAGAGAATACATCCCAAAGCAAATATGGGTGGTTTTTGTTAGACTGAAAAAAATATCTTCATTTCTTTCGATATGTTTGGTACTATTAGAGTACAAATTAAAAATTGTATTTCATGAGGACTGCTAATTTTTGGATTAGTAAGGAAAAATACCTCTAAAAATAACTAATTATACTTCAGCTGTTAGAAGAAAGATTTGATACTAGCTTTATAGTTCTGTGTACACT
>NW_021624668.1:0-1620 GCF_004785775.1 Grammomys surdaster
ATCATCTCCATCTCCAGGTCATCATCCCCATCCCCTGGGTCATCATCCCCACCCCCGAGTCATTATCCCCATCCCCTGGGTCATCATCTCCATCCCCTGGGCCATCATCTCCATCCCCTGGGCCATCATCCCCATCCCCGAGTCATTATCCCCATCCCCTGGGTCATCATTTCCATCCCCTGGGCCATCATCTCCATCCCTTGGGCCATCATCTCCATCCCTGGGTCATCATCCCCACCCCCTGGGTCATCATCCCCATCCCCTGGGGATAAATGGAGTGGTTGGTACTGCACTGTAGATTTGAATTATATTTTCATGTTGGCTGTTTGACACCTTTTTATATGCTTGTTGGCCACTTATATATCTTTTTGGAGAATTTAGGTCCTTGGTTCACTTTAAAATAAGCTATTAGTGTTCCTATTATGATGATGAGTCCTTTATGTGTTCTGGATACATCTCGTATTGAATTTATGCATTACAGACATTCCATGCTTTGTCTCACATTTTCTTAATGATTCCATTTGAAGAACAAATTTTCATGTAATGAGGTACATTTTACTTTTGTTTTCTTTTATCCCTTGTACTTTTTCGATTGTTTCTAAGAAGCCTTTGCCTAACTCAAGGTCAGTAAGGTTTGATTCTAAGAATACTATTTCATTGTAACCTCTTCCCAATTTGAATTACTTTTTAATTTATGATGTTTGGAAGGGTTGTGACTCCATTCTTTCTGGTTGTTCTGACACGTTTGCTTAAAAGAACGAAATTTGAACTTACTTCGATGTTCCTGGAATCTCAATACCAATGCATGTTATTTTTTTTTTATTAAATGCAGAACAATTTCAGTCAAGCATGAGAATATTCTTGAGCAGGGCAGTAATATCAAGTACCTAATTTCTCTCCTCTTTTCCAATTGTTGCTATTATGACTCTAGACCCTCTAAAACCAGAATGTAAATTGCTTTATTATCAATAGATACAATTAGAAAGTCTCAAATAAAAAGCCAAATTTTTTATTGGTGTATTTAACATTGTCTTTGCTCTTGAGTACAAAATGCAGGCAGCCTCTCACGGAGCAGCTTGGTAAGTGGCCTGTTGCATAAGCACTTCAGTGTTTGGTGCCATAATATCATCCCCATCATTTAGTTCCATTATGTCCACGTCAACGGAATACAGATAAATGTGATGAATGACTTCTCAGACATTCTGCAGGAACAGATGGAACTCATTTCCCTACAGCCACTTCATCCACAGCAGCCCTACACAGTCCACGTATTGTTCATGAGCCACAGACACAGCACATTCATTTGCAATAAGATTTGCCCATGACGGAGAGAAATACCATGAACTGTAGTCCCCTCATAGCAAGTGGATTTCTTCAAGAATTTCAAACACTTTATAGAGAATACACCCCAAAGCAAACATGGGTGGTTTTTGTTAGACTGAAAAAAAATCTTCATTTCTTTCGGTATGTTTGGTACTATTAGAGTACAAATTAAAAACTGTATTTCATGAGGACTGCTAATTTTTGGATTAGTAAGGAAAAATACCTCTAAAAATAACTAATTATACTTCATCTGTTAGAAGAAAGATTTGATACTAGCTTTATAGTTCTGTGTACACT
>NW_021624669.1:0-6935 GCF_004785775.1 Grammomys surdaster
AGGAAGAATTATGGCTGACAGCGCCACCTAGCGATGGCGGACTTTGCAAGCACCTGCTGCGGCTCCCAACATCTGCCCCTTTTTTGTTTTAAAAAACAGAGGGTTGTAGAGGTCCCTGGGAAGGTTACGTAACTTTCATATTTGGGGGTCTCACGGCGGGTCTGAGTCTCTCAGAGGGTGGTGCTCAAATGTTTGAGGCTTTACAGGGTGCCTATACCAGAAGCCCTAGGGTGCAGCGGCTGAGGAATCTGTCTGCTGGCTACTTCTTTTTAGATTTGTTAAACAGGCACTGGCCAATGTCCCGTGTCTAGGCTGACTGACATTTCTCCACAGCCAGCACCAAAGAATGGTGAGCTCTCTGGCTAGGCTACGAGGGTCGCGCACCCACACCTGGCATTCTCAGAATGTGCGCCCCAGGTAGTGGTCACTCGTAATGCCTGTCACCGGGTAAAATCACCATTCGTGGTGTACCTCTGGCATATGAGATCAGCTTATTCCCGTCGTTGGGATCAATTGGCAGCCGGCCTGGAGACAAAAGGATGGAGTTATCTAACTGGCTGTTCTTGGCCTGTCTAGTGTGGTACCGGTTATGACTCAAACCCATGGTCGATCGAGGGAATTCCATCTTGGGGGAATAAGCATTCAAGAACCAACAGTTCAAGACCGTCTCCCTTACCCTACCAGGTGCAATGGAAACAAGTCCTCCGGGTGCAAGGGCTAAGGGGAACAGAAAGAGAAGCAAACACCCATCCCTGTGCAATGGAGTCATCTCCTAGGGGTGCAAGGGCTGTTTGTCTCAAAATTCAGGTACCACAGCTATACAGACAAGGATCAACCAGGCCAAGACTCCTCACTGACCCAGTGTAATGGGCAAATCTTCTGGGGTGCAACGCTGATGGCCTAACATTTAGCACCACCACTCGTGAGGGGGAGACTGCTTATAATTGAGGCAGTGATAACCACACTGCAGGGGAAGCCCCTAGTACTTTGGAAGCGCCTGTGCAAAAATAGCCTTGTCAAGATTTTGTTGAGCTCTGAGTTTGCAACCAACCAAGGATGAATACTAATCCACAACTTAGGGTATACCAAACAGGCCTACTCCCACCCACTTAAAAAAGGAAAGAAAAAGAAAAGAAGAAAGCTGAAGAATTCTAGGAGGACAGTCCCTCAGTCAGGGACAGATCCACGTGCGTCGAGTTGATGTTCACCACAGCTGCTCTCAATTTTCTGAGTGTCTCACTGAAGTTTTCTGAGCAGTTTCCTGTAAGATACTGAAACAATTTTCTGGACAGATTAGTTACACGAGTAAAGTTTTTATACTGTACACTGGTGATGTAAAGTGTACCCAGTTTTCTCTCACATCTCAATTGGGCTAATTGAAAGAGGATATCTAATCTCTCTCTCACTAAATCAAGGCGTTGATTAAGGATCATTAGCCCGCCTTTTAGTTGGGTACTGGCGGAGGTTTGAAGGTTAACAGTCTCTGCCACCGTGGCTGACAATTGGGGGTAGTGCCCACCTGAACAGAAGTTGACATAGTAATCTCCGTGGCAGTGGCGGTAACGGCACTAATTAATATCGTCGTCACTATGGCTGCAGTTATACCAAAATCTCTTTTTTGTCTAAATAATGACAGAGTGGAATGAGTCTCCACGGGGATGGGAACCCATCACGTGACTCTGGCAACCATAGTGCGAGTGAATCTTTAGAATTCCAACACTGGGACATCCAGCAGGTTTTATTGGTACAATTCTTAAAGGTGGAATTTGATAAAATAAACAAAATACTAGGAACCTGTATCCCTTGGATCAGTACAAGGGCTATCATCAGAGCCTGGAGGGTCTGTCTGGGTGTCACTTAGTCGTCTCGTCAGCCGCTCTGGTAACCAAAACGGATTGTCTTCTTCCTGTGGAAACACACAGACCGCTCCCCTGGCTCTTAATAAAACAATATCTGGGCCCTTCCATTGTCCGGTCAAAATATCCTTCCATTTCACCATCTCTTTCGGCCTCTCAGGCTCTAAACTGTGACGGTCAGCAGCCGAATGGCCCTGACTGTCCAGATTTAAAATATTGAGGGTAAAAAGTGCTATAGAAACAATGACTCGTGGCACTGAGGGTAGAGTCTCCTCGACTCCTCCCTTTTGTTTTATTAGATAAGACTTAAGAGTGCGATGAGCCCGTTCTATGATGCCTTGTCCTTGAGGGTTATAAGGAAGGCCTGTCAGATGGGTTACCTCCATTTGGCGACAAAACTGTCTAAACTTTTGAGAAGTGTATGATGGCCCATTGTCCGTCTTAAGAATTCTAGGCTTCCCCCAGGCACTCCATGCCTCAAGGCAGTGTTGAATAACATGTGCTGCCTTTTCTCCGGTCAACGGAGAAGCAAATATAATTCCAGAATAAGTGTCAATGGAAACATGTAAATATCGTAATTTGCCAAAGGTTGGGATGTGAGTAACATCCATTTGCCAAATCTGTAGTGGCCGAATTCCTCGTGGATTAATTCCTACATGAGGCACTGGTAAAAATTGACAGCAATTCTGACATTGAGTAACTATATCTCTAGCTTCCTTTCTAGTTATCTCAAACCGACGACGTAACGTCTCTGCTGTCACATGAAAGTTTTTATGAAAATCCTTGGCCAAATCTAATTTGGAAGATAAGGCGATAGCAACCAATTTTGTGGCTCGATCCGCTAGGTCATTCCCATGAGACATTGGGCCTGGTAGACCTGAGTGAGCCCTGATATGTGTAATAAAAACCGGGAATCTCCTATTAACTAAGGCGAATCGAATCTTTTGAAAAACTTTTACGAGTCTACTAGATGGTCTAATTATCCCAGCCACTTCTAAGGCTTTAACTGCATTTACTACATAAAAGGAATCTGAAACAATATTTAAAGGGCCTGGAAAGGTTTCAAGAACCTCCAGAACTACCAAACATTCCACAACTTGAGGTGAGGTCTCATGATATTGTTTGGCAGTGACCTTATTATCAATTACATAAGCACCCACACCTGTCTTTGACCCATCTGTGTAAACAACCACTCCATCCGGGAGCGGCTTTTGAGATAAGACCTGTGGAAATACAATAGCTTGAGTTAAGGCAAACTGTAAAATGGGATGTTTAGGGTAGTGATTATCTATTTGACCATTAAAGGAGGTGACCAACACGGCCCAAACATCAGAGGTAGCAGTTAATATTTGAACTTGATGTGCAGTATAAGGCACTATTAAAACTTTAGGCTCCCTTCCAAAATGAGTGACAGCTGCTTTTAATCCCCGTAAGGCAAGCTGAGCAACCGCATCTGGATACCATTCAATAATCTTTGCAGGAGATGCATTAGGATGAATCCATAATAAGGGCCCATCCTGCCATAATACGGCAGTTGGTAAATGTCTGGTTTTAAAGACACACAGATTAAAAGTTTTGGTCTCATCAATGCGTTTTAGCTGAGCTTCCTGCAAGGCATCCTCCACCAATCGCAGGGCATGGTTTGCAGCCGGTGTTAACGCTCTTGGTGAGGAAATATGGGAATCTCCTTCCAGAATGTCAAACAAAGGTTTTAATTCAGCAGAGGGAATTTTCAAAAATGGTCTTAACCAATTTATATCACCTAATAACTTTTGAAAATCATTTAAGGTATGTAAATGATCTCTGCGAATTTCTAATTTTTGAGGAACTATTTTCTCAGGGTAAATAACTGTCCCTAAAAAGGAACCAATTTCCGAAATTTGAACCTTCTCTGTGGCAATATGCAGACCCCACTGTCTTAATGTAGCAATTAATAAAGGATATGAGTTCTGCAAAATGGTCAACTCTTTATGGCATATTAAAATATCGTCCATAAAATGAATCAAGAGTAGAAAAGGAAATTGTTTCTTAACAGGTTCAAGGGCCATTTGTACATACAGCTGACACATAGTAGGACTATTGGCCATGCCTTGAGGCAAAACTGTCCACTGATATCTTTTATCTGGTTCAAGGTGATTAACAGCAGGTAAGGTGAACGCGAATCTTTGCCTATCTTGCGGGTGTAGGGGAATGGAGAAAAAGCAATCCCTAATGTCTATAATTATTATCCTCCACTGCTTAGGTAAAGCAGAGAGCAGAGGCAGGCCTCGTTGCACTGAGCCAAAGAGCTGCATCTGTTTATTAATGGCCCTTAGATCATGGAGAAGTCTCCATTTTCCTGATTTCTTTTTTATAACAAAGATAGGGGTATTCCAAGGAGAAGTAGAAGGTTCTAAATGACCAAGCTGTGCCTGTTCCTCAATCAGCCTTGTAGCAGCTTCCAATTTCTCAGAGGATAGGGGCCACTGAGGAACCCACACGGCTTCCTCTGTAAGCCAGGGTATGGGCAAGGAGCCCTCAGTGGCAACTAGGGAAAACCCAGACCTTGTCTCCCTGTATTACTTTCTTGTGAAATTGGGTTTAACCTTCCTTGTTCCTTTCTGCCAAGGCCTTTTCCTTCCTTATATCCCATTCTTTTCATAATATTAATAGCTTGTTGAGAGTACTCATTAGTTAGTGTCAGTCCCAGGTTTTGTAAAATATCTCTTCCCCAGAGGTTAACGGGGAGAGGAAGCACATAAGGTATAAAGCTTCCTGTCTGACCCTCTGGCGTCTTCCAAGTCAAGGAGCGTGAACTGACGGTGGGGTTGGCCTCATATCCCAACCCTTGTAAGGAATGGGATGACTGTGTAACAGGCCACGTTTTTGGCCACCAGTTAGAGGAAATAATACTTTTATCAGCTCCTGTGTCTAAAATTCCTGTAAAGCTCTTCCCTTCTATTGTTAATTGTAAAGTGGGTCTGGTTTTGAGATCCACTACTAAATGAGCAAAGTCAGTTCCTGAAGAACCGAACCTATTGGCACCTCTTGGCGCCCCGGTGGATGGAAAACAATTATGTAAACTTGGAAGAATAACCAATTGAGCAATCCTATCTCCAGGGGAGATAGAAAATATGCCTTGTGGGCAAGAACAGAGAACTTGAAGTTCTCCTGTATAATCTTGGTCTATGACACCAGGATGAACCACAAGCCCCTTCAGGGTAAGAGAGGAGTGGCCTATAATGAGGCCAACGCTTCCCTCAGGCAGGGGACCTTTAAAATCAACCGGGATAGGTTGCACACCCTCATGTGGCATTAATAAGAATTGGGAGATAGAGCGGAGGTCCAACCCTGCGGACCCTCTAGTAGCTCTGCAGTTAGAGATCTCCCCCGGTTGTAGGCTTGTGTCCCATATTTTTTGGGGCCCTGAGACATTGGGCCCGGATATTCGTTTTTTGAAATATTTTCATCTCTTTCTATAGGGGAGGGATCATGTTGAATAATCCTTCCCTGAATGTCCTTAACCGAGCGACATTCATTGGCCCAATGATATCCCTTCCTGCATTTAGTACATAACCCAGGGGTTTTCTTTTGTATAGGAGTACGACATTCTCGTTTCAAATGACCCTGTTTACCACAATTATAACATACTTTACGGCCGCCAGGACCTGAGCGGCTCTGGCCCTGCAGGATAGCTGCTGCCAGGCCGGCATTAGTCAGTGGGCCTCCAAGACCTCGGCAGACCTTTATCCAATCTGTCAGCCCTTTGTTTCTCCTAGAGGCAATAGCTGCCTTACATTCTGGTGAGGCATTTTCATATACTAATTGCTCGATCAATGGCTTGACTTGCTCTGGGTCTCCGAAAATTTTGCCTGCTGCTTCTGTCATTCTAGCAACAAATTCTGAGAAGGACTCCTGGGGGGCTTGTAATATTTTTGTTAAATTTCCTCCAGCCTCGCCCCTTTTCGAGAGGGCCTTCCATGCCTTAATTGCGGCGGCGGAAATCTGGCCATATGCTCCCCAATCATAGTTAGTCTGGTCAGCAACATACTGTCCTTGCCCTGTTAATAATTCGAAAGTCCACTGTCTCTGGTTGCCCTCTGCATTAGCGTTGGCCTTTGCCTGTGCTTGAGAAGCGTCGTGCCACAAGGCCTTCCATTCCATATACTGTCCCATATTAGGGAGGGCAGCTTTTACTGTGTTCTGCCAATCATTCGGAGTCATTGCCATAGTGGCAAATCTCTCAAGCTGCATAATTGTAAAATTAGCATCAACTCCATATTTGTTAACCGATTCAGCAAATTCTTTGATAGAAGCATACTCTACAGGCGCGTGGACACGGCCTCCTCCCGCGTCCTCAAACACTGGAAAAGCTTGTAACATTTTTCTTTTGTCTTCCTCTGAAAGGAAGGAGCTTGAGCCACGTCCGTCCACATGAGGCGGAAGTGCGCCGGGAACATTAGGTTGGGAGGGCGCTACAGGCCGAGAGGCCGTCCGGCTTCTATCTCTCGTTTTCCCCTGCTTTAGATTTTGCGGCGGTAACTGTTTACCTATTTCTTCATCTAAGTCCTCTGAGGAAGTTATCCCCTCCACTCAGAGGCATCACGCCCCAGCACTTCCTTTACCGGATAAAGAGATCTCTTTCTGAGGCTTCCTATTCTCCCGTCTCTCCCAAGAGCGTTCTTTCTCTCATCTCTCACTTCCTTGGACTGTGTGTCTTTGGAAGGGCCTTTTTCCTTAAATATACTTTTTCTTCCTTTTTCTTTCTGAATTCCTAAGCGCTTCTGTCCTGTCTCTGTCTCTGACATGCTGATTTGTACTATTCTCCAAACCCTCACGAAAACCAGGAGTAAAAAAAGTGATGCTGCTAGCACCATGGCGAAAGCCTCTAACGTTCCTGCCAACTGGGGAGGGAAGTGAATCAAATCAAATCGAAACATATCTTTCAGAGAACGTTACCCCGTCCTACGGTTCTGGATTCTCGATGACGAGCGGCGGGTCTTCTAAAAACGTGCCGGCGATGGAAAATTCTCCCGGGTTTTTCGGCACCAAATGTGCGGGGCGCGCGCGTGTAGTCGTCTCGCCGGCGAAACCATACAC
>NW_021624670.1:0-4285 GCF_004785775.1 Grammomys surdaster
CTTTCTCTGTCTCTTTCTTATGATAAACTTTCTCTGTCTCTTTCTTATGATAAACTTTCTCTCTTTCCCTTATATCTTCATCTTCTCTCCTTTCTCTTTCACTGTCTATACTTTCCTCTTCTCTTTCATGTCTACACTTTCTTTTTCTCTCTCATGTTCATAGTTTAAACACCTATCTCTACACTCTTATTGTACCTCACTGAAGCCTACCACACACCAAGTTAAGGGGAACACTCTCTTCTTTTAGAACTCAGCAGAGCCTGTTTTCTAAGTCTCATAACCCCCAGAGCTGGTAACAATTACTGTTCCTCTAGAAGACCCTGGCTCAGTTATAATATTCACACTTAAGGATGGTTCATGGCATTCTGTAACACTGGTTTTAGTTAATCTGCAACCTTCTCTGTCATGAAATTCACAGATGTACATGTAAGTAAAATTTCCATAGGCATACAATATAAACAAACAATTCAGAAAGAACTGAGGAGCAGTGTATAAGGAGATAACATCAGAGATATAGAACAGTATGTGATTTCTCAAACAAGCACAGCATTAAAACGTAAAATCATTTCAACAATGGCAGAGTAAAAAAAAAAAACAAAAAAACACAGCTGAGGCTTGGATGTTTGCAGATGTCCATAGTTGTCTTCTCTGATCTCTATAATAAAACATTTTCCCTCAAACATGTCTTTCTCCAACCCTGGAGAAAGAGGTAAATCTTATCTGAAGCAGAGACTATAAAAAAGAAGTTTCTTTCTGTTGTTAAAGATACACTGTTAACAAGCAAATGGTACTTCAGTTAGTAACAGTTCTAAGTGCAATAGTTATGTCTCCCTGTAGGTATTCTCCGCTGGCCGGCTGCACTTTCCTATCGAGCCGCTCCCTCCCCACTCAGTTCTCAGTTCTCCGTGAGGGGAAAAGTGGCTCTGGCCCTGCCCCCTGCATCCTGTTTATGAGACTTAACTTTCTCACATGGGCGACTATATAATGTCCCCACTTTTTCTTATCACTCTGAGCATTACTTTGGGAAAGCTAGGTGTGAGAGGAGGCAATCTCAGAGCCTGAAAGCCGCACCGAAGTAACAGATAGGAAGTTTGCCCCGTTGTATGCTGGGAGATGTAGTCTCCCAGCTACTGCCATTGTGGCTTGTTGGAAAGTCTCTCTGCTCTGCCAGCCTACATCTGATGTTTCAAAAATTGCACTCCACTCTCTCTCTCAAACCCAAAGCTGGCCTTTCTTTCTCAGCAAATCTTAACAGTGTCTTACCAGAACTGGCCCTTCGCAGCCATCCTGCACTGCAGGGCCCTCAGACTCCGCCTCCTGTTTTCAGATGGTCTCTCGACCGACCGATACTCTCAGTGTATCTGGGACCTCCGACCCAGACCAGGGGCCCGAGGGTTCCTCTCCCTCTGGCCCATGCAGGGCTGGTCTCGCCGCCCCTGAGCCCAGGCTCACCCGCATGCACCCTCTTCCTGCACGCATGAGAGGCAGCGGCGCCCAGACCAGCCACACCGCAGCCCAACCCCAGACTCAAGTTACAGATCTCTCTTGTTTGTTTTTCCTTTTTTTTTTTCCGTCCTCTCACCCTACCGTCAGTCCAATGGTCTAAAGTCACAGATAATGATGCCGTCACAGTCTGACAGTCTGTCCCATATCAGAACTCAACAAAAACTTACAACAAAAATGCAAACACACACAAGACTAACGCAGTCAGACACACTCTCACTCTCCTGCATCTGGTTTTATAAAACCAGCCGAACACAACTTCAGATGGGAAGGATTCCACGTCTTCCCCCAGAGAAGGAGCACTCTGTCTCCTCCATTCCAAAACAGGGCAGTCTGGCTTCCCGGACTCCCTTCCACTCTTGAGGCGTCCCCCAAGAGTCACAGCTTGTGGTTCCGGATACGTCTATCCCCCACCAGTCACTAAAACCTTACGGTTTGTAGTGACAGCTGTAACACAGAAGCAGCAAAAGCTGCTTAAACTACAGAAGCAGCAAAAACTGCTTAAACTACAGAAGCAGCAAAAACTGCTGCTTAGAAACAGAAACCAAAATACAGAACAAAAGCATCGGCATCTCACTCAGACACATACCACACATATCACATACCATTCCCATTCATACAGACCTGCCTCCAAGGTCTTCGGGTGTCCTGGGTGGTCGCGCAAATCCCGGACGAGCCCCCAAATGTAAGGACCCAGGAAGAGGACCCCAACTCAAGTCCCAATTAGCGCGCACCCAAGGAGACACGAGAGACTTACTTGATGCAATGGCAAAAGGCAGTTTACTAACAAGGGCCCTTGGATCGAAACTCATCCCACGCAGGGGAGAGAATTTCGATGAAGACCCCAGGAAGTTTAGAACTTTTATAGGGGGAGGCACAAGGGGGAAGGGAAAAGTGGGAAATTCTGGCGCGATTACATATGATTGGATATTTCAAACATCAGCACTTTGCGTAAGCAATCATTTTGACAGGCTGGATGGCCCACTATTTTTGACCATGAAGCCTCAGACCTTCTAGGATAAACACCAGGTGGCCCATTACTCACTTGGGCATGTTTAGACTGGTCAAGATATGTCTTTGGTTGTTTCTACATTTCTGGTCACCTCGTCCCTAGAGGGGCTTGATATTTTTATTATGGCTACTCTCAGTAAGCTCAGCAAGCTGTCCTGCGGTCTTTGCCAAGTTGTTTGTGGTCTCTGCTGAGCTGTTTTAATTTTTACCCTTACATTCCCTACTCTTTCTATTTGCAAATGATTTTAATCTTAAAATCACAGATTAATATCTTCAGGTTCATCTCTTAAAATCTCATGTCTCTGTCTTATCACTAATAGCTGAACGGTGTCTATTCTGGACTTAACAAAAGCTAATATTTTATTTATCTATTTTACCTGTCCTGAACTCTGGAGCCTATGTAATTTCTAATTAATCTCTAGCTGTGTGGCCAGGCCCTGACTTATCTGGGCAACAAACCCAATTACCTTGGGTATTCCAAACCTTGAAAAGATTTCTTCTAGGATCTTCTTAGTCACCATGTTGGCAGTTTCATTTTTCCTGAAAAAGTGTCTATAAAAACTAAAAGATATTTATTTTCATATTTTGTCAGCTTGACTTCTGTGAAGTCCATCTCTCAGTAAGCTCCAGGCCAATCGCCCTTCAGTCTCTTTTCCATGGTATACATGGAAGGCCTTGCATTGATTAAGGTACAGTCTCACCACAGCTTTTGTCAAATCAGACAGTCTTTCTTCTTGTGGGAGGATGAATTTACAAAAGCCCAATTTGTCTATCACTTGATGGTCGTCAGTGGCATATCTGAAACTGATATCTCGAGTGTCAGAATAGTCTCTGGAACCCTTAACTGTTAGAATCATTGCTCCCTGGGCAGCTTTCTTGGCAGTCATGTCCTGCGCCCTCTGGTGCCCAGGGCTGTAGATGACAGCCACTTTCTTTGGTTCGAAGAGGCTCTCAGTATTTCTGCAGATGTCAGCAGTCCTCTTTGTCTATAGATTGCACCATGTACTCATTTTCCATCTACCACCGCCGCTCCCGCCATCCACTTATCTTACCAGTTCAACACAGTGATGGATGGGAGAAGAGTCGTCAGTCACAGGCAGCAAGGTGGCAGGATTCAACATGGCTGGTGGTGAAAAGCTCACCCTTTCAGTCAGCAACAGGCTTATCTATTGGTCAGGGGGCTGCTGAATGATTGATGATATTAAAAGTCTTCTCTGGTGGGAGCAAACTGAAGAGGTTAAATGTCTTTGTGGGAATTCTGTTAGCCATTCACTGATATCTGGGACTTCCGGCTATTTTTGAAACTCATGAAGCTGGTACTCTTTTTCTCTAGCTTTAAGGCAAGTGGGGGGTTCTCCAGGTCACTTCTGGTCCTGTCTGGGCAAACTTAATCTGTGTCTTCAATTTTGTCTTCAGGGGGTCTGTCTTTTCTCTTTACAGTAAGCACACTGATCTTTTTCCAGTAAGCATTGCTGTATCACTCTTCTTCCACCTGGCTTCTGCCTTCAGTCACCCAGATTTCCTGTCTGTCTAAGTCCTATCTTATCTCTTGTCTTTCTCTCCTACACTTTGGCCACAATCCTTCTTGCCTGTAATCTCGCTTCTCTAGCTTTCTTTTAACTTTTTCACTCACCTCTCTCTGGACAATGTTTCTACTTACTTATCTCTTTCTTTGCAAACTTTCTCTTTAGCCTTTCTTTCTCTTTTTCCTTTCTCTGTCTCTTTCTTATGATAAACTTTCTCTGTCTCTTTCTTATGATAAACTTTCTCT
>NW_021624671.1:0-1799 GCF_004785775.1 Grammomys surdaster
GGTTGTTTCCAGTTTCTAGCTATTATGAACAATGGTAGTATGAAAATAGGTGAGAAATCTTACCTGTAGTATAGTGTGGCAACTTTTGGGTATATTTCCAGGAGTGATGACTAAGGATGTTGAACACTTCATTAATCTATGCAATGTCCTTTACAAAGGGTCTCAGCACTTACTTTATATTTAATTATAGAATATTTGTCTATATATATTTTGATTTTAGTTTAAAGTATTCATATATTACATTTATACGATGTTGTTTTAAATGCATATTATATATGTCTGATACAGAGTCTCACTGTGCTGCCATCTGAAACCTCAAGTTCATTTCTGAAACCACGCTTCCTATTAGCAACATAAGAAGATCAAAACAGACGATGATCACCACACTAGACCAGTGGTATTGTAAAATCACTTTATTACTGACTTGCAATTTAGCTGGCTTGTATATACAATTGAATTGAAATTTTAGATTTTTTTCATTTACTCTGGTTTGCTTAAATATCTTTATATTTAAACACATTTTTATTATTTGCCATGATCTTTTTTTTTAAATTTCAACAAGATTTTTAAGCACTGAGATATATTATGAACTATTATAGGCTTTGATTATTTAAAACAGTATTTTAATTCAAATACTCAATTATGTCATTTCACTACCCCAAGTTCTTCATATCTTCTCCCACTTTCTACTCACCCTTAACCTCTTTGGAAAAAAAAGCCCAATAGACTAGAAATTATCAAAATTAGGAAATTTAAACCACATTAAAAACATTAAAAACAAAAACAGCAACAAAAACCCAAAAGAACAAAGAGAGAAAAGTCACCAAACTTTACCTATATAAAAGCACATTCAAAAATTCAGAAAACTGTGGAGTTGGATCATTTATTAATCAACAACTGCTAAAACTGAGACCTGTCCTAAATGAGGTACCCAGTTTCAGTCTTTTTATAAAACTAGATTTTATCTCTCTAGTGGTTCTATGTGAGAGTTTAGTTGTTAAACTTTACACTAGTGCCTATATTTTCAATTATTTACTTATTAATTCAATTATCCGTTTGATTATTCCTTTTTAAAATATAAGAAAATTAAAGATACTTTAAAATTACCTATAGTATTTACATATTAATCAATAACAGCATTGGTTACTACCTGCCTCAATGTAATTGTATTTAATATTAATTGAGTCCTCAAAACCTGTATGAATAAGAGGATCTACAAGTAGCTTCTGAGAATATGCCCTGAGTTAATTCTGATTGGTAAATAATGGAGCCAGCAGCTAATAACTGGGTAGGAGATAAAGCTGCAAGATTTAAGGGTCCCAGGCTTGGAACCATGAAGAAGATCAAAGGCAGAAAGATGCCATGCCTGAGAAGTATTCAGAGGAGAAATGAGTGCTGCCATGTAAAGGGGCCTGGAGAACCTGGCCTAGAAGGCTGCTAAATTAAGAAAAGAGCAAGCAAGACAGAGCAAAGAAATTATTAAGTATTAACTCAGACTTAACTGGTGGAGGTAGATTTTTTAGCATAGAGATTAGGCAGTTGCTCAGTCATTGTGCTCTGAAGAGTCTGGGTTAGTTCATACTATTGTTCTTCTTATGAAGTTGCAATCCTGTTCAGCTCCTTCAATTCTTCCCTTAAGTGTTAAATATATATATATGAGAGTGTGTATGTGTGTTTGTTTCTGTGTTTGTAAAAGAGAGTTTATATATATATATATATATATATATATATATATATGTGTGTGTGTGTGTGTGTGTGTGTGTGTGTGTGTATGTGTTTGTGTATGATTGTGTGTATGT
>NW_021624672.1:0-2543 GCF_004785775.1 Grammomys surdaster
TGTGTGTGTGTGTGTGTGTATGTGTTTGTGTATGATTGTGTGTATGTCTGTGTGTGCCTTCCTTGAAGGAATGTGTACTCAAAAATATATTCATGAAGGTATAACACATTTCCTTACACTTACAAAAGGTTTACATTTCATATAATTATAACTAGGATGGCAGTTTCTTCATAAATACACATATGAAGAAAAATATATGCATTTATTTATATATATGTGTGTGTGTGTGTGTGTGTGCATAAAATTCCACATACACAGTTCCTCATTGTATAAGATTTATTGTTGTTCTTTACTTTTACATTTAGTAATAAATTTTATATTAAATTATATAGGTAGTAAAAACTAAGGAATTGACTTAGTTGATAATATGCATGCATTTTTGCAGAAGGACTAGAGTTTTAATCTTTTGACTCTTCACTTTTATAAACACAGAAAAAATTGACAGGACATATTAGGTGTTTGTAAAAGATTCAAAACTGTGTTAGTGGTTATCATTAAATTATTTGAATTTGTTCTATTAACACATTCTTTTGCATACAGGCATTTCATAATTAAAGCACTTTAAATGACTGACTAATATTATGCCAATCTCCAGTCTTCTAAATGACAAACTACTTTGAAGACTCATGTAAAGTACTAATTGAAATTAATGTTTTTAAGTAGTAATTTTTTATACCACAGACTTTTAAAACAATCTAAATTATATGAAAGATGTTAGCACATGGAATTAAACTGATATGCTATTTTCATAGCAGAGGGCCATACACGAGTTTTCAGTACAAGAGCCAGATGATTAAAACATTGCATACTCTTGTAACACTCCATGTAAAGAAATACAAGTCATAGACACAGCTTTCAGAAAAACTATTTTAAAAAGATCTTATGCTCTGAGCATAAGGTAATTATTGACATAAAGAAAAGAAAATTAAATTTCAAAGATTTAAATGTGAAAGATTTGTTAATAGATCAGATATGGGTACCTATGTATTATGTCAATCTCTGGGATTTGGTTTGTAATTTTAATGAATTTATTCATAAACTATATCACTATCTTCTTTATTTTCATATGGGTTATGGCTTTTTTTCTGTTCTTTCAGGTACTTTGTTATCTTTCTTGGAAGAACTGCCCATTGTATTTTTTTAAATTTAATTTTTTATGTTCAATTTATATACTCATATCAGCCCCATCACTCCTTTGTTCTTACACCCACACTGACAAAGCCTTTTCCCCCAACTTGCTCACATTCTGTTAGGAGAAACAGAGCCTCCTAGGACTACCAACATACACTAAGTTATCTAGTCCCAGTAGGTTTTGGTATGCCCTCTCCCACTGGGGCCCAAGAAGCTGTACAAGTACCCAAAGGCAGAGAACAGAGACCAACACAGCCCCCACTCCACTTCTTAGGGGACAGACATGAACACCAAGCTCCCCATTTGCTACAAATGTGTAAAGAATCTAGGTCTACTGCCTGTATGGACCCTTTTTGGTAGCCCAGGCTCTGTGAATCCCCATGGTCCCAGGTTAATAAAACTGCGGGACTTCTTGTGGTGTTCTTGACCACTCTGTCTTGATCACTTCTATCTCCCACTCTGCCACAAGACTCCCTGCATGGACTACTTGATGTTTGACTGAGGGTTTCTGTGTTTGACTTCAAAACCTGCTGAATTAAGCCTCTTAGGAAACAATTATGCTTGTTTCCTGTCGGCAAGCATAGCAGTATATTATTAGGAATTTCAGGTTGGCCCTTTCATATGAGATTTATCTCAAGTTGGGGCAGTCATCAAATGGCTATTTCCCCATTTCTGCTCCATCTTTGTCCCAACAAAACTTGAAAGCAAGACAAATTATGTGTTGAAGGTTTTGTGGGCGAATTGTTTCCACCCTCTTTCCTCTAGAAGTCCAGCCTGGCTAGAGGAGTTGGGCATTTCAATCTCTGTATCCTCATTTGTAGGAATCTCATCTATTGTCACCCTCTTGTACTCCCTATATCATTTCCCATCCTAGGTCTACAGCCAGATATCAGAGAAGGCCCTCCATAAATTTTCATTATCATTCCCAGTACTCTTTCACCTTCAAAATTTCCAGACATTATCAACACCAAAGGTCCTCTTGTCAACTTCTCTTCTACCCAGTTGTGTCACTCCATCCACCACTGATCAGTTATGAGTGATATTCTCAAAATTAGGAAAATTAAACCACATCTAGTTATGAGTGAGATTTTTGCATCCTGCATATAGACTTTCATATTTCCCAGGTTCTTTGAGTCTATGTATTGTACCTTATTGGTCATGCATTTTATGGCTAAGGTCCCCTCATAAATTTATATATACCATATGGCCTTCTGGCTTTGGATTACCCCACTCAGCATGTTATTTTCAGGTTCTATATATTTCCCTGCAAAATTCTTTACATCTTCCTTTTTAATAATTGAATCATATTCCATTGTGTAGATGTACCATATTTTCTTTATCCATTCTACAATTGAAGGACATCTGGGTTGTTTCCAGTTTCTAGCTATTATGAACAATGGTAGTATGAAAAT
>NW_021624673.1:0-8661 GCF_004785775.1 Grammomys surdaster
CTCTCTCCCTCTCTCCCTCTCTCCCTCTCTCCCTCTCTCCCTCTCTCTCATCTTTCCCCACCTCTCTCAATTTCTAGCTCCTCTCCCTTCTCTGAGTCTCCCTTACCTCCTCCATTGTTCTTCTTTCTCTCTCCCCTCTCTGCCTCTCTATCCTCTTCCTTCTTCTTATCTATCTCCTCTCCCTCCCACTACTTCCCTAGTTCTTGCTCTAATTCTAGCTCTTTCCACTCTCCCTCTCTCTAATCCTTCTCTAACTCTAGCTTTCTTCTTCCAACCTCCCTGTCTCTATCAGTGTTAGCTGGTGCGAGCGAGTTATACTTGAGGTGCCAGCACTGTCCACTAGAGGCCCACCCTCATGACCTTGTTTGGCCCCAGCTTCCCCCCCCTTTTTTTTTTTGGTGTTTCAAGACAGGGTTTCTCTGTGTAGCCCTGGCTGTCCTGGAACTCATTCTGTAGACCAGGCTGGCCTCAAACTCAGAAATCCGCCTGCCTCTGCCTCCCAAGTGCTGGGATTAAAGGCTTGCGCCACCACTGCCCAGCTGCCTTCCTCTTCATAGACCATGTATGGAAGTTCTGGAGTCACAGTGGGAGTTGGGCCTCACTATGTGCGTTTTGAAGGACACACTTCAATCTACAACAGTTAAGATCTTTTTAAACTCATGATGTTACCCACATATTTGTTTTAATTTCTACAAGTTGGGATAAATGGATTATAGAAAAGTATGAAATCGTCACTTCCAGTCCCTGGCTCTTAGCATCTTGGGAGGCAGGGTGGGGCGGGTCCTGAGGGTGGGCACAGGTCCTGCTGTACCATGCCTGATATCAGCAGGATTGCCTGGGCGTTGTCCTGCTTCTTAGAACCTTCTTAGAGCTTCTATTTCATCCCCTGTAGAATGGGTGATGTACCTGTCTGCAAGCTCCTGGAGGTGCGAGGGAGTGGTTAGTGAGGAGCCCTGTGGCAGCCACCCCTATCTCTTTTCTGTGCACACCCCTGTTCTGCGTTCCCACAGAGGCTGTGGGGGGAGATACTGTGATTTGCTAGTTTCTCTTTTTCAACTTTCTCCCTTGGTTAATGTTACCGAATAAGCCTTTCCATGTTGCAGCTTCGTCCTCAGCCGCCACGGAAGAACTCTACAAACTTCACTCTTTAATGTGCATGTCGTGTTCTTGTGTGAGTTCACACACACTGTGTGAATACAGAGGCCCAAGGAACCGGAAGAGGGTGACAGGCCTCCAGGAATTGCAGTTACTGATGGTTGTGAGCTACCATGTATGCGCTGGAAAGTGGAGCCAGGTTCTCTCAGAGCAGCCAGGGCTCTTACCTGCTGAGCCATCTCTCCGGCTCCTCTCACATTATTTTTTTTTAATGGCTGTACAATGTTTTGAAAATGATCTTTATGTAAAATTGGTATTAAAATTGCATATCCATCTGAGGCAGCATTTTATTTTTATGCTTCATCAAGACCTTGACATGTTTTGTGGTCTTCAGAATCATGACTTAAACTGCAATCACAGGAATGCTGTGCACGGTCTGGAGGGGGAGGAGGAGGGGGAGGGGGAGGGGCGGGGGAGGCGAGGCCCGCCACAGAGTCTGGGGAATGGGGATGCCTCCTTTTACTTTTGATTCACTAATTATTTTAATTGAAAAGCTGCATTGCTATACAGAGTTAGAGAATTGGAATGTTCCCGAAGGGTCCACACAGTGACTGCTCTCCCTCTGCCACACAGCAGCTACCTTGTGTCTTGTCTTTTCTCAGGAGGAGGCGTGGCTAAGCACACCGTCCCCCTCCTACTCTTTTAGAGATACAAATGGCAGCATGTAGGTGTTATGTACTCATTCTTTACTTAGAAATAAACGTCTGATTCCAGGAGCCTGGGGACAGGAGGCACCCAGCGTGCACGTTCACTCCACCTCGTCTGTCTGCTCACCAGTTTCAAAATGCCACAGGAACCAATCAGCGCTTGAGAAAAATACTCTTTTTTTTTTTTTTTTTTTTTTGGTTTTTCGAGACAGGGTTTCTCTGTGTAGCCCTGGCTGTCCTGGAACTCACTCTGTAGACCAGGCTGGCCTCGAACTCAGAAATCCACCTGCCTCTGCCTCCCAAGTGCTGGGATTAAAGGCGTGCGCCACCACCGCCTGGCGAGAAAAATACTCTTTTATCAAAGTCAATGTAACATTAAAATAACACACAATAGGACAGATAGCTAACCACTCCCACCTTCAGTGGCCGTCTCCTTGAATGGCCGTCCTGCAGAAGATTGGCAGCTGATCCCTCATCTGAAAAGGTTTCTGTAATAGTTGTGAACCTGAGGACTTCTCATTTGTGCTATTGAGTGAAGAAAGGGCCCTTCCTGTGTCTCTAGAATGGCCTCTTGAGGTGCTCCCATGACCACAGAGCTCTTTTGTCAGGATCCAGGTACCTACTTGAAAGTGGTTTGTCAACTCTTTGTCATGTGGGGACTGTGGGGACCATGGGTCCCACTCACTCACACTACTGACATCTATTTCAGGGTAGCCCATACATAGCACTGAGACTGTAAGTGGTAGCCAGGCAGAGTCCGCCCACTCTTCCCTCTGTGGTCAGCTGATGATGTCTCCCTGACATGTTGGTGCTCAGTCTGGTACCCTTCCATCTGCATTAGTTACTGTTCCTCCTGCTGCGATAGACTACCAGGGAAAGTAATGTATGGAAGGAAGGGTTTCTGTGGCTCACAGTCTTAGAGCTCAGTCCATATGGTCAGGGCACACGGTGGCAGGAAGGTGAGGCAGCTGGTCCTTTTGCATCTTTTAGGAAGCCAATAATACCAGTGCTGGTGCTTAAACTGGCTTCTCTTTTCTTCTCTTTCTATTCTGTCAGGGACCCCAGCCTGTGGGATGGTGCCTCTATGTTCTATGGGTCTTAGTTAATCTTCTCTGGAGCCATCCTCACAGACACACCCCGAGATGTGTCTCCTCTGTGATTCTACATCCGGCAGCACTGAGAATTTACCACTACACCATCCTGTCCAGTTGGCACCTGCAGCCCTCAGCGGTAATTGCTGTACTTCATAGCTTAAGTCCAGGTTCTTGGGTAGAAGTGGGCATTGAAGGCACATGTCTCTGACACAGAGTCCCTACGTGCTCTGCTCTGTCAGTCCTCCTCTTGCAGAAGACTTGGGGATTAGTGGGAAGACTGGAAAGTTCAGAATGTAGCTGTTCACTTGTTTTATGTCGATCATGGGCACTATAACACTGCCTAGTATTCCCAAGTCCACTGTAACACCACCTAGTAATTCCAGTTTTCAGCTATTAAGAAGCCATAGTTGGGGGCTGGAGAGATGGCTCAATGGTTAAGAGCACTGACTGCACTTCCAGAGGTCCTGAGTTCAAATCCCAGCAACCACATGGTGGCTCACAACCATCTGTAATGAGATCTGATGCCCTCTTCTGGTGTGTCTGAAGACAGCTACAGTGTATTCATATATAATAAATAAATAAATCTTTAAAAAAAAAAAAAAAAAAAAAAAAAAAGAAGCCATAGTTGGGGGCTGGAGGCATGGCTCAGAAGTTAAGAACACTTGCTTGTTTCCCAGAGGACCCATGTTCAAATCCCAGCACCCATATAATGACTTACCACCATCTGTAACTCCAGTACCAGGGGATCCAACACCCTCTTTTGGCTTTCTCAGGTATTTTGTATGTGGTACACAGACACACATGCAGACAAAACACCCATACACATTGTGGTAGTTTGAATAAAAATGGCCTCTATAGACCCAAATAGGGTGGCCCTGTTAGGAGGTGTGGCCTCGTTGAAATAGGTGTGGTCTTGTTGGAAGACGTGTTGTCAGTCTCTTCCTGCTGCCTGTGGATCCAGATGTAGAGCTTTCAGCTCTCTCTCAGCACCATGTCTGCCTGCATGCCACCATAGTCGACAGTAATGGACTAAAACCTCTAGACTGTAAACCAGCCCCGATTTCTTTGTAAGAGTTGGGTGGTCATGGTGTCTCTTCACAGCAATGTAACCCTAAGACAGACTTAAACTAAAAATAAATAAATCTTAGAAAAAAAAAGCCATAGTTGAGAGTGGCCTCACACACTTAGTTCCTGAATATGCCTCATAGCAGGAATGTGCTAGGCATAGAGGCCTCTGGATACACAAACGATCGTGTTTTGCCAGTTGCTAACACTGAGTGATAGCAGGCTTTTGTGACAAGGTTTTGGTATCTGGTTCTGTGCTGCAAGGCCAGCTGGTTGGAGGTGGCGAGAGGTGGCAGGCAGGGGTTTGGAGGTGCTACTGTTGGACATGCCAAGAAGAAGGCGCAGGCTCCCCCTGTTTTGACCGCCCTTCATACAGAAGTAGCTGCTTGCCCTGGCCCGATGTGTGCTGGAAGGTGATGCATACACTTGAGTGTGTTACCTGAGGCTGGTGTTCATGGGTGAGTTCATGGGTAAGACGTCACACTTGTCTTACGAGTGTGATAGCAGTGACTAAAAGATAGGGCAAGGGCAGCCCTAAGGAAGAGCTTAGGCAAAGGAGGCAGGGCAGGTAGCTATCCCAGGGAATGGGGGAGGAAGTAACCCAGTGGTTCAGAGCTGTGTACAGGCACTGTGTGCATGGTGCCAGTCATTCCCAGGCTCAGGGTCACCCACTGGTAGAGCACCCTTGAAACCAGGTAGGCCTGAGAGAGCTGGTCTCAGTTTGCCAGGCTGCATGAGTGTTGGTTCTGTGACAAAAGCCATGGGCAATGCTCAGAGTGCAGCTGGCTGCTGGCCAATCACTTGGTTCTGAGAGAGCTGGTGTGCCAAGAAGAGACCACTGGAGGTGGAGAGAAGATGCTGATATCTCCTCCAGATCTGCCTCCACAGCCTCAGTCCTTCTCACCACTGACACCATGCTTTGCCTCAGTTTCTCTGACAGTAAATGAAGGAGTTGGCGGAGATGGTTGTAAATGTCTGAAAGTCTTCCCGATTGGGACTTTGTTCTGGGATTAGCTGGGAGCCATGGGATATTTGTGGGTAGGGAAGTAGGTGATCGGAGCTGTGCTTGGGGGAGGTTAATCAGGTTCCTTTGTGACAATCCCAATGGAAGGCAGGAAGTAGCAACATGTGGGGAACACTTTGAAAGTCAGCAGCAAGTGAATTAGTTGGGCTCTGAACTGCAGCTGTTTGGAACTCCCTCTGTGCCATTTTTGGGTCTGCCAGAAGCTTCTCTCCCCTGCTGCTGCCTCCTCCTGCCTGCTCTCTCCCTGGTGCCAGACCTTTCTTCTCTGCACACCCTATGGTCACAGCAGGCTCAAGTATAATGAGGCTGTTTGGAGCTGGCTGGTGGCAGAGAGAAAACTTGGGGTTGTTCATGAATCAGGATCACAGGCCACAGAGAGGATGCTGGCCCTCCAACCACACAGACCCCAGGGCTTATACACATTGGCCGCTTAGCTCTGGAGTCTCCTCAGCTGCTGTTCCCAGCTGACTCAGGGGGCCAGCACAGCCCTGATTGGAACAAGCTACTGGCTGCCATATTGGTGGCTGCCAGGCTTTTGTCTGGTTCTTTGGAATCATTTAGAGATGGGTTTCAGGGACTGAGGGGGTGGGAATTTGTGGCAGGCTCACTGTGGTCTGAGGTGGATTTCAATCGGAGGTGTGGGCAGGCGGCTCAATCTATAGGTGACTTTCCTAAAGTTAGTATCTTGTCAAGTTTGAGGATGCTACTCCACTTCCTTAGAAAGCTCTCTGACCCCTCCCAGCTTGTCTGTTAGGAGATAACCTTGCACCTGCTTTTACATTTTCTTCCTTTAGTTTCCTGCCAGTCATTTTCTGGTGAGTGTGGTCATATAGTCTTGCACATTACAGATCTACTTCTTACATCCAGGCTGCTCTGGTAAAGTCACGTGGCCTCCCCTACCTGTCGTCTGTCCTCTGCAGTCTTAGTGCAGGGCACTGGCTGTCACTGCTTATGCCCTTGGTCTAAGTCCTTCCGCGCAGGCCGTTAACTGTACAGCAGAGCCCCGTCCTTCCTCTCATTCGTTCATGGTTATTTTCTGAATGAATGTCTACGGGATTAGTAAGATGCACACTTCCTTTGTGTGCTCGTTCTCTCAGAAGCCATTAAAACTCTTCTGTCTTCTATGCTTGAGCATCATCTCCATTACCTAAAGCACATAGTGAAGTAGAGCACCTGCTCAGCAGAGCCGTTCTGATTCTCCATGTGTTTGCAGCATTTAATTGATGGCTATGTCATAGGAGATTTTAAAGTGTCTTTGGCTAGTATGGCTGACTTTTTGTTTTTTGAGAGAGAAATCTTATTTTCATCTTAAAAATTTCTTCTTTTTCTTGGCGTAGAAGGAAAATGCTTTTATTGAGAGAGGAGATTACTTCATTCAGTCGCAGTATGCAGTGGGCTCCTGTGAGGCCTTAGGATGCAGAGTGTTTCCTGAGACAGGAAGGCAGGTGTGCTGTGAGTGGCAGCTGCAGAGGCAGGAAGGGAAGGCACACACTGTATGTGTCCAGCCCTGGGAAGCAGTGAGAGAGGGATGTATTTGATGGTCTTGGTTGGGGTGTGTCATAGTGCATATGTGATGTCTGTGCTGCTGGCTGCTGTTGTCAGGTGAGCTTCCACCCTGACCTGAGTTGACTGAACTTTACCTTGACCCACGTTGAGTCTATCATGACTCTGGTTGACTTCCACCTTGACCAGGGACTGGAGCAGGTCAGGGCAGTGTAAAGAGGGGACACCTCTTGGGCCAGAATGAGATGTGAACATGTATGGAGTGCTGACAAGGTGCTGTGGCCTGGGTATCTGTGCTTTAGAAGCTAGACATGGGAACTGGCTTGAGGCCCTGGTGTCCCTTTAGAAGAGCCATGCTGGCTTATACATCTGAGCAGCTTTTGCATACTCAGGAGACATTCTGTCCTCTTTTACCAGCTGCTAGAGTGGGAGTAGCTCCAGCTGTGTCTTCTGGAATATTTCTTTGTTATTCCTCCTGCCTCAGCCTGCATGCCTGTTTCCTGTTTGCCTTGTACTCCCTTCCCCCATCTTTTTTTTTTTTCTTTTTGTTTTTCTTTTCTTTTTTTTTTTTTGGTTTTCTGAGACAGGGTTTCTCTGTGTAGCCCTGGCTGTCCTGGACTCACTCTGTAGACCAGGCTGTCCTCGAACTCAGAAATCCGCCTGCCTCTGCCTCCCAAGTGCTGGGATTAAAGGCATGCGCCACCACTGCCCGGCCCTTCCTCCATCTTTGACAGCACTGAAGATGGAGCCAGGCAGCCACTCCACTGTTGAATTGCCTCTCCAGCCCCTTTTTAATATCTCTTTTATCTGAGACAGCACCTCTGTTTGTTTCCTAGGTCAGCCTTGAACTGGAAATTCTTGGTCCTCAACCTTCCAAGTGGTTGGTTTATCTCAGATAACATACAACCAATCTTGACTTAAAATGACCTACCTTTGGTCTTTAGAATTTAGCCAACATTGGGCACATTAATAAGAAAAACAGTAGTATCTGATATTTTTAAATTTTTACTGTACCCCTGGGGTGGTGAGAATTATTTTATATGTATTTCTCCATCACTTCTTTCAACACCCTATTTTAAGATGGTAGACTGAGCCAGACGGATAACAAACTGGGCCAAGGTTGCACTTTGAGAACTGGCTGACTTAGATGTGTCTGAGGCTTCTGGGTGTGATCTTACTTGAGGGATATAACCTCCAGTCAGGAGGAAAGCTAGAGACCCTGTAGCTTACCCTGCGATGGCCTCTGGAGGCTGTGTTGGGTCCTGTCTGATTGACTGTGCCTTTGTAGCCTGTCTTCCTCTGTTACCATGTTTTTGTTTTTCCTCTTAATGATACTTCCTTTATGACTGATTTTCCTTGAAAATATGATTGTCGGTGCTTTTGTTCTCAATAGACTGGACATTCCTTAAGCCGGTTTGCTTAGGTAGATATAAGTTGTTTCCAGTGTTGCTTCTGTTTTCTGTGGGTTTTAGTTACTGCCCTGTCAGGCACACTACTGATAGAGTCTGAGGCCTTCTGTGCTTCCAAATATGAGTCCTCAAGAGGACTTGGTGTTAAATGGAGGCTTGTTGCTGGTATCTTGCTTTCTTTGTGGTGGGGCTCGACCCTGGCATTCCTGGGTAGGTTGATAGCAGCTGTTGACTCATTACCCTCGGCCTTTCCGCCTCGTCTGTATCAGTGCTCTGAATTGAGGCTGCACAACAGTTTATCTGGACTCTGCTGCGGCTTCCCTCGGAGATTGTGAGCCTGTTTTCCCAGTGTACCATTTGCCAAGGGTTTTCTGCACAGCATTTCTTGGACTCCTCAAAGGTCAGTAAGCAGTTTTAACAAGATTGTGGCCAATTCTCATTTGAATTAATTTATTCACCCCTCACTAATTAATTTGTCTGTTCATACATTGAGGTGTCCCCTCATTTATCTGCAAATATTTTTGAGGCTCCTGTCTGGTTCAGGATGCTGAGGACACAAAGGTGTGCTTGCTAGTTGGGAGTCTCCCTGGAGGAGCTGCTGTGTTGGGAATCACCAGGTCCAAGTGTCACGGCAGAGTCCAAGTGGTGTGGTTGGCAGTACAGGAAGGCTCAGTCTTCTGAGGCCGCAGGAGCTAGGGCTTGCTTAGGCAGGTGACTGAGAGAGAGAGAGAGAGAGAGAGAGAGAGAGAGAGAGAGAGAGAGAG
>NW_021624674.1:0-5651 GCF_004785775.1 Grammomys surdaster
CTAAAAAGGATTCTATATACCCAGTATCCATAACTTTTCCCTCTACATTCCCCCATTTTTTTCTAATGATAGTTTTTAATCATAAAAACTTAACTCCACTTCTTCTAATGTAAATCTGATTACAGATCTTGCATTTCAGTACCTTCATAGCTTCTATTTCCCTGTCTGAGGGTTTGATATTGATGGCATAGCAATAAAAGCTGAACAGCACTAACTCTCTAACAAAGGTAACTGATCTGTTTAAGAAGAAAAAAACCAGAATTAAAAGAGGACCAGGGAAAATATCAGAGTGTTAATGTCTAATTCCTGAAGCATGTCCTGAGAGGCTGCCTCATGGTTGGGCTGCACGCCATTGGCCACACTCGCAGGGTTTAACTGATCCAGAGGATTCAAGTCCTTGCAGCTGGTCGCCTGCTCCCACAGGTATAGCTCGTTTCTCCACAGGCCAAACATGGTCGGACATCGCAGGCAGCTTGGTGGTGTTGAACTAGAACCGCGTCACACTCGGGTCTCTAGTCTCGTAGGCCCCTTTCAGCTGTTCTCAGACCTCGCGTCAGACCATTTTAAGTGCTTTTATGTAGGCAAACAAGGATTTAGAAAGGACAGCATTAGGATCATTCATTCTGCCTGCCCCAGTAAGTGGCAGAGGTACCCCACACAAAATCTCAAAGGGTGTAAGCTTAAATCACTCTAGAGTGTTCCACACTCAGAACAAGGCAAAGGGAAGGGGGGCTGTCTAGTCATTACCACCGGTCTCCAATGTTAATTTGGTTAAGGTCTCCTTAATTGTTCTATTTATCCTCTCTATCTGTCCTGAACTCTGGGGTTTATAAGCACAATGTAATTTCCAATTAATCCCCAGCTGTGTGGCCAGTCACTAACTAAACTGGGCAACAAAGACCATTAACAGACCCAGTTAGTTACCTTGGGTATTCCAAACCTTGGAAAGATTTCTTCCAGGATCTTCTTTCCATATTTTGCCAGCTTGACTTCTGTGAAGTCCATCTCCCAGTAAGCTCTGGGCCAGTCGCCCCTCAGTCTCTTCCCATTGGTTAAGGCACAAGCTCTATAGTTTCTCACCACAGCTTTCGCCAAATCAGACAGTCCTTCTTCTTGTGGGAGAATTAATTTACCATCTCAGTTTTTTATTACCCCATAAGGGGTTTCAGAGTGAAAGCCCAAATTGTCCATCACTTGATGGTCGTCGGTGGCATATCTGAAACTGGTATCTCGAGTGTCAAAATAGTCTCTGGAACCCTTACTGCTAGAATCATTGCTCCCTGGGCAGCTTTCTAGGCAGCCATGTCAGCCATCTGATTTCCTTTTTGCAACAGTGTCCTGAGCCCTTTGGTTTTGGTTCAAAGAGGCTCAGTATTTCTGTAGTTGTCAGCAGCCCTCTTTGTCTATAGATTGCACCATGTATATGAGCCGTGGCAAAGGCATATCAGTACTCACTTTCCATCTGCCACTGAATCTCCCGCCATTCGATTACCTTCCACCACGAAACTGCTGCCATCTGTATAGCAGTTAAGACTTCCTGGCCAGGGCTGGTCCTTCAGGTCGCTCCGAGTACCTGTTTCTTCTGCCAGGATATCAACACAGTGATGGATGGGAGAAGAGTCGTCAGTCACAGGCAGCAAGGTGGCAGGATTCAAGATGGCCGGAGGTGCAAAGATCACCCCTTTCAGTCAACAACAGGCTCTGATAGTGCATCACGCGAGTATTAGTCATCCATCAGTCAGGGGGCTGCTGGAAAGTTGATGCTGCCAAAAGTCCTCTCTGGGGGGAGCGAACTGAGGAGGTTAAGTGTCTTGTACTCCCTTATTGACTTTTCTTAGATCTTGTATTGGCTTGTAATCATTAGTGCCTGGCTTCTTCAGTTTCGACCCAAACTTTTGAGAAATCTGCTTGCCATTCACTGATATCTGGGGCTTCCGCCTTTGTCACCCAGGTTCTCTGTCTGTCTAATTCCTATCCTATCTTTTGCCTTTCTCTCCTGCACTGCGGCCAAAATCCTTCTCGCCTGCAATCTCACCTGCCTTTTCTCTCTTTTCTCTCTTACACTTTCTCTGCCTCCTTAACTAAATCTTCCAGTAACCTCTCAAGAAACACAGACAGTGGCTCGTTTGGTCCCTGAAGGACTTCTCTTACCTTGGCCAAATTGGTGGGCCATCTCGCTGCCCTTGGAGACCCGCTAGAGCCCGATGGTAGACCACCAGCCACCCCTTACCTGCAGTTAAGGGGGAATCCAGCATCAATCTCATTGGGAAGCTGCATAGGCTGCCTGTTGTCACCAGGAACGTTCTTACAGGCTTCTAACAGAATTCTTTCCTTCTCTTCAGTAGTAAAGAGAACCTGTAAATGCTATTGACAATCATCCCAGGTGGGCTGGAGGGAAAACATCAAAGACTCTACCAGTCACGTCAGACTGGCTGGGTTGTCTGGAAAGGAGGGGTCTTCTAAGAACCCCACAGATATCTTTTCTCTTTCTTAAGGGGAGGGGGGCTAAATTTGTCTTTACCACTGTATCTAATTGACAGCAGGCTGATACTGTGTCACAGCTGTTCTTATTTTTTCTTACTCTAGCAATCATTTCCACCTGCTCTATCTTCTTTTCAACCATAAACATGAGTGAGTCAAAATTTCTGGAGCTCACGATTGAACTGCCAAATGCAGCCACTGTTTCACTATACTTTTTTAAGTTTCTTTTTGCAATACTAGAGTGTAACCATAATTTTGAGAAACAAAACCAATTTTTAACAATGCAGACAATCTATTTTCTCTAAAGTCAACACTAAAATGCATTACTTTCAGGTTACAAAGTTGGCTGTCAGTTCCTATATATGAATGCATGATAGTGCAGCTTTTAATAACTCATAAGAGACATTGTTTTAAATCCTATCTCTATACATCTGGTTTCTGAATGACTCCAAACCTGAGTTACCAGTTTTAAGCCAACTTTCTTTTACCAAGGTTGCAAATTCTTAACCATACCCAATACCTTATAGGCCAAATAATCTATAACTGAGACATGCAGAACATTTTTATGCTTTAAAAACCAGTCATAAACAAAAATGAAGTAAATGCACAGCTTATATTTTTTTCAAACAAAATTTTCTTACTTTTTCTGGCTGTAATTTCAGAAGAAGCACCTTGTCACCTGCTAAACTCAATAATCAATGAGACCAAGGCAGGGCTCTAAAAGTCAATTGAAACTGTTTTTTTGTTTTTACTTTTCTTTACTCTTAACTTCTTGTAAGGCTATTAGCCATTCCTTGAGGCAAAACTTTCTAGTGATATTGCTTCATGGACTCTCAAAAAAAAAAAATTACAAGCATACTCACTGCATGTAAACCTCTCATCTTAAAGGAACAGTAAAAAAAAACCCACTCTTCTAAATCTATAATAATTCTATATGCATTTCTTGGAATGGCAGCTGGAGTAGGCAAGTCAGGTTGTAATTAATTTTTCCAGCATAATCATTATATAGCTCCTGGACCATAAACTGTCTCTTTTAAATGTCCTTGGGTCTGAGGCTGACCTGTCTTCCCCAAGGAAGAAGCAAGGCAATAAAACAAATTCCAGAAAACACCCTTCCAGGGACTAGTCAGAGTGACCATGACAACAGGAATGTCACACCAGCTTCTGCTGAGCCCTCTCTGAGCTTTGTCTTAACTCAAATGTGAAAGTTCTTAATTTGGGCCTATTTCCTGAGGCCTGGCCCAACGATTATCTCTCCTACACTGAGAACAGATTCCAGAGGAGTGATTCTTCTGTCTGTCTATGTCTCTATTTTTTTTTTTTTTGGAGTCTTTCCTAAAATGACCTATGTCCCCAAACCCAGAACATTCCTTAACACCTCAGCACTGTGAAAGCATGGCTTAGACTGTAGTTATCATTCTCATAAGCCAATTGTGTAACCAAGACTCCTGCCTGAGGGTCTCTAAAAATCCTACCTGTCCTTTTAGCGGCCTATCAAGGCCTTATTTGATCCCAGATAAAACTTTACACTGAAATCTCCTTTTCAATCTTGGGGGAAGAAAAGAAAATCAGTTTCTTCACCAAGAAAGCCAAAAAGTTCTTAGCCTCTCTAAGAGCAGCTTGTGTAAAGAATCATTTTTGCCAGGGCTCCTCCTGCTGTGTCTCACTTTCATCCACAGAGCAGGGGGACTTGCCTATAAGTTTTAACCCTTTTTATCTTTCTTTCTATACATGAAACATAGAACAGACATTTATTCTAATAAAACAAAGACAAACAACGACACACGTGGACAAATTTGGCGCCAAGGACTCACAATAGACATAGAAAGCATAACCAAGAATCTCTCCTGTAGGGGCCAGAGAGTTCTCTTTCTTTTGCTAACACACCGCGGAGATCAGACAATTGTTTTAGCTGTTTTTCTGCCAATGGCCATGCTAACTCATGTTAACTCTTGTTAACTCAGGATATTTAACACAGTAGATTCAGTCCAAAATAATGTCAGTCACAGTCCAAAAACACACAAACAGTTCATCAAGAAAACAGAGAAAAACACAGTCAGTTCACCCCCATCACGGGCGGTGGATATACCACATACAGACAGTTCTCGCTCTTGTCACAGGTGCAGAGACAGGTTACACAATCAAGGCATGAAAGACTGCTGGTTAGAGAACCTAATAACCAGATGACATGGCCAGTCCATGCTGGACCTAATTAACAGATTTCTTACATCACCAGCAATGAACAACACAGAATTAGACCCAGACACACACAGCCACGAGAGCTTCAACAGACGCCGTCCCAGGCGGCGGTGGCCATAGACCACCTTCAGACAGAGAAGGGGTCATTTCTGACCCTATCTCTCATACAAACATACTCCAGAGTGTCTTCTAGAGAACTGTGGCCTGCAGTGTGCCGACACATCTGTCCCACTGCTTCCACTTCCCACGAATTCCCTCCCGGAATTCATAACCTGACCCTCTCCCAGGGTCGCAAATTGCCCTCCGTGGCTTGCCTGGTTCCCACTCCTGCCACGAGCACAGAAACCAGGCTACACAGTCAGTCGCCCCTGCCAAGGGCGCACAGAAACTTCACAAACACAGTACACAGACAGTTGCCCCACGCCATGAGCACAGACACCTCATAAGCACAAGCACACAGTCCATTGTCCCTATCACATCACGAGTAACACAAAACACAGACAAAACAACTACACAAAGCCGTCTCAACCGAGAAAGCCAACACCAATACAGAAAAACACATGGCCAGGAGGTCTCTCACACCTCCTCTAGCAAGAGGACCACAGTGTCCTCCCCGGCCTCCAGATGGGCACCCACCAGGCGTCCCTGGGGTCCCTTCCTCTCCCGGGACATCTCCCGGGTTGTGGCAGTGGTAACCATCCTAGCACGTCTGCTGGTCACCCATTCGCCTCCTGCCGAGACAAAAGGTTTGCTGTCTCTTACGAGACAGAAACAGCTGCCAAGCCAAACCATAGAAGTGCACTTTCCAGAATTCCAAACGAGACGGATCGACACACAAAACACACAAACAAAACCGCGGTGCCCTTACCTCCCAGTGGGGGTCTCAGAGATCAGGGTGGTCGCAAATCCCGGACGAGCCCCCAATGAAGACCTCCGCAGAGGGGAGACCCTCTCTCAAGTCTCAGAAAGTC
>NW_021624675.1:0-1390 GCF_004785775.1 Grammomys surdaster
TCAGAAAACACTGTGACTTGTAACCGATTTCCCAACTTTAGTACAATAAAAGGTTTCTGCCCAGTATGTGTGCTGTTAACTCTTTGGAGACTACAGTGATATGCACAGGCTTTTCCACATTCATTACAGTCATAAGGGTTCTCTAAAGTGTGTGTTCCTTTAAATAGTTGTAGAGTACAGTGGCATGCAAAAGCTTTACCACATTCATTACAATCATAGGGCTTCTCTCCACTATGTGCTCATTAATGTATTTGGAGATGACCATGATATGCAAAGGCTTTATCACATTGACTACATTCATAAGGTTTCTGTCCTGCATGTTTTCTTTTGTGGATTCAGAGACGACTGTGTCCTGGAAAGGCTTTACCTCATTCATTACATACATAGTTTCTCTCCAGTATGTGTTCTTACGTGTCTTTGTAGATGACTGTGACATCTAAAAGCTTTACCACATTGATAACATTCATAGGGTTTCTCTCCAGTATGTGTTCTTTTATGATACTGCAGACTACTGTGACAGGAAAAGTCTTTACCACATTGATTACATTCATAAGGATTCTCACCTGTATGGATTTTTTTATGATATTGGAGAAGACTGAATGTTGCAAAGGCTTTCCCGCATTGATTACATTCATGTTTCTCCCCAGTATGTGTACTTTTATGTCTTTGGAGACCACTCTGATATGAAAAGGGTTTACCACATTCATTACATTCATAGGGTTTCTGTCCAGTATGTGTTCTTTTATGGCTTACGAGACAACTGGGTCTTGCAAAGGCTTTACCACATTGATCACATCCATAAGGTTTCTCTTTAGTGTGTGTTCTTTTATGGCTTACCAGACAACTTGGTCTTGCAAAGGCTTTACCACATTGATTACATCCATAAGGTTTCTCTCCAGTATGTGTATTTTTATGATACTGGAGACCACTCTGATGTGAAAAGGCTTTCCCACATTGATTACATTCATAAGGTTTCTTCCCTCCAGTATGTGTTCTTTTATGATATTGGAGATGACTGCTTGTTGCAAAGGCTTTACCACATTGACTACATCCATGAGGTTTCTCTCCAGTATGCATATTTTTATGATACTCTAGAGTACTCTTTTTGCAATAGGCTTTCCCACATTGATTACATTTATAAGGTTTCTCTCCAGTATGTGTTCTTTTATGACATTGGAGACTATTGTTGGATGAAAAGGCTTTACCACATTGAATACATTCATACGGTTTCTGTCCAGTATGTGTTCTTTTATGGTTTAAGAGACAACTGGGTTTTGCAAAGGCTTTACCACATTGATTACATCCATAAGGTTTCTCTCCAGTATGGGTATTTTTATGATACAGGAGACCACTCTGATATGAAAAGGCTTTACCACATTGATTACATTCA
>NW_021624676.1:0-1077 GCF_004785775.1 Grammomys surdaster
GGAGACCACTCTGATATGAAAAGGCTTTACCACATTGATTACATTCATAAGGTTTCTCTCCAGTATGCGTTCTTTTATGATATTGGAGATGACTGCGTGTTGCAAAGGCTTTCCCACATTGATTACATTCATAAGGTTTCTCTCCAGTATGTGTTCTTTTATGATATTCTAGAGTTCTCTCTTCTGAATAGGCTTTACCACATTGATTACATTTATAAGGTTTCTCTCCAGTATGTGTTCTTTTATGATACTGGAGACCACTCTGAGATGAAAAGGCTTTGCCACATAGATTACATTCATAGGGTTTCTGTCCAGTATGTGTTCTTTTATGTCTTAGGAGACAACTGGGTCTTGCAAAGGCTTTACCACACTGATTACATCCATAAGGTTTTTCTCCAGTATGGGTATTTTTATGATACTGGAGACCACTCTGAGAAGAAAAGGCTTTACCACATTGACCACATTCATGAGGTTTCTCTCCAGTATGTGTCCTTTTATGATATTCTAGAGTTCTCTCTTCTGAATAGGCTTTACTACATTGATTAAATTCATGTGGTGTATCCCCACTACGATTTCTTCCATGCCTGCAACGATAATTGGCACATGTGAAAGCTTAACCACAATCATTACCTTTATCAGTCACTTACCCATATGAATTAATTTCACAGTTTGGTTTAATATTAAAAAAAGAATCAGATCGTAAGGTTTTATCACTTCGTATGTTCATGGTGTTCTCCCTGACTATGGCTTCTTTTTCCTCTTTAAAAATTTCTGTGACGGTAACAACATTTATTCCATGGCTTATATGTCTAACATACTTTTTCTATATGAGATTTCTATATGATGTATTTCACATATCTGAAGTAAAATGGAATGAGGCAGAGATGGATAACACTGGTTGCATTTATATATAATTTTTCTGTAGTGTGAATCACAATACAGTTGCACTGGGAGCCAGGAAAAACAGAAGAATTTCAATATTTCTAGTACCTATAGGGATTTTCTGCAGTGTGAATTTTGGGTTGTTTCCAGTAAAAGTCAGAAAACCATCTTATTGCAAACATCTATCATATTCAG
>NW_021624677.1:0-1217 GCF_004785775.1 Grammomys surdaster
GATTACATCCATAAGGTTTCTCTCCAGTATGGGTATTTTTATGATACAGGAGACCACTCTGATGTGAAAAGACTTTACCACATTGATTACATTCATAAGGTTTCTCTCCAGTATGTGTTCTTTTATGATATTGGAGAGTTTTCTTTTCTGAATAGGCTTTACCACATTGATTACATTCATAAGGTTTCTCTCCAGTATGTGTTCTTTTATGATATTGGAGATGACTTTGTGTTGCAAATGCTTTCCCACACTGATTACATTCATAGGGTTTCTGTCCAGTATGTGTTCTTTTATGTCTTACCAGACAACTGGGTCTTGCAAAGGCTTTACCACATTGATTACATCCATAAGGTTTTTCTCCAGTATGGGTATTTTTATGATACTGGAGACCACTCTGAGATGTAAAGGCTTTACCACATTGACCACATTCATGAGGTTTCTCTCCAGTATGTGTCCTTTTATGATATTCTAGAGTTCTCTTTTCTGAATAGGCTTTACTACATTGATTACATTCATGTGATGTTTCCCCACTATGACTTCTTCCATGCCTGCAACGATAATTGGCACATGTCAAAGCTTAACCACTTTCATTACATTGATCAGTCATTTTACCCATATGAATTAATTTTACAGTTTGGTTTAATATTAAAAAAAGAATCAGATCGTAAGGTTTTATCACTCCGTGTGTTCATGGAGTTCTCCCCGACTATGGGTTGTTTTCCCTATTTGAAAATTCCTGTGATGGTAACAACATTTATTACATGGCTTATATTTCTTTTTTCTTTTTCTTTTTGGTTTTTCGAGACAGGGTTTCTCTGTTTAGTCCTGGCTGTCCTGGAACTCACTCTGTAGACCAGACTGGCCTCGAACTCAGAAATCCTCCTGCCTCTGCCTCCCAAGTGCTGGGATTAAACGCATGCACCACCACTGCCCGGCATGGCTTATATTTCTAACATCCTTTTTGTATATGAGATTTCTATACAATGTATTTCACATATCTGAAGTAAAATGGAATGAGGCAGAGATGGATAACACTGGTTGCATTTACATATAATTTGTCTGTAGTGTGAATCACAATACAGTTGCACTGGGAGCCATGAAAAACTGAAGAATTTCAATATTTCTAGTACCTATAGGGATTTTCTGCAGTGTGAATTTTGGGTTGTTTCTAGTAAAAGTCAGAAAACCATCTTATTGCAAACATCTATCATATTCAG
>NW_021624678.1:0-13964 GCF_004785775.1 Grammomys surdaster
GCCCCTCCGGAATTCCACTTCCCTTCGGCCCCTGCCTGGTCCCTGGGACTGGAGCAGACACAGAGTAGGTCTGCTCCTGTCCTGTGGAGAAACTGAATCCTGAGTCATCGAGAAGCCACTACACTCAGAGCAGCTGAAACTGAATTCTGAGTCATCAGGGACCCACTGCACTCAGAGCAGCTGGAGCCACTGCACTCAGAGCAGCTGACACAGAGTTGGTCTGCTCCTGTCCTGTGGAGAAACTGAATCCTGAGTCATCTAGGAGCCACTGCACTCAGAGCAGCTGAAACTGAATCCTGAGTCATCGAGAACCCACTGCACTCAGAGCAGCCGAGGAGCCACTGCACTCAGAACAGAAGGATTACCAGATCCAAGAGGTGGCCTGAGTCCCAGGAGTTCTTCCACCCGGGAGATTAGGGGCATAAGACCACAGAGACCTCTGGACTCCGAGGAGCTCTGCAATAAGCAAGATAACTGGAAATACAGATTCCAATCTTACACAGAGAGGGCAGGTACCACTAGAGTTACCCAGATGGCGAAAGGCAAGCGCAAGAACATAAGCAACAGAAACCAAAGTTTCTTGGCATCATCAGTGCCCAGTTCTCCCAATATAGCAAGCCCTGAACACCCCTTCACACCTGAAAAGCAGGATTCAGAATTAAAATCACTTCTCATGATGATGATAGAGGATTATAAGAAGGAATTAAGTAACTCCCTTAAAGAAATACAGGAGAGTACAAGTAAACAGATAGAAGCCCTTAAAGAGGAATCACAGAAATCCCTTAAAGAAATGCAAGAAAACACAAAGAAGGAATTAAACAAAAACATTCAGGATCAGAAACTGGAAATAGAAACAATAAAGAAAGTTCAAAGGGAGACAACCATGGAGATAGAAAACCTAAGAAAGAGATCAGGAGTCACAGACGCAAGCATCACCAACCGAATACAAGAGATAGAAGAGAGAATCTCAAATGCAGAAGATACGGTGGAAAATATTGACACAGTTGTCAAAGAAAATGAAAAAAGCAAAAAACTCCTAACTCAAAACATCCAGGAAATCCAGGACACAATGAGAAGACCAAACCTAAGGATAATAGGTATAGATGAGAATGAAGATTCCCAACTTAAAGGGCCAGTAAATATCTTCAACAAAATCATTGAGGAAAATTTCCCTAACCTAAAGAACAAGATGCCCATAAACATACAAGAAGCCTACAGAACACCAAATAGACTAGACCAGAAAAGAAATACCTCCCGTCACATAATAATCAAAACATCAGATGCACAAAACAAAGAAAAAATACTAAAAGCAGTAAGGGAAAAAGGTCAAGTAACATATAAAGGCAGACCTATAAGAATTACACCAGACTTCTCACCAGAGACTATAAAAGCCAGAAGAGCCTGGACGGACATCATACAGACCCTAAGAGAACACAATTGCCAGCCCAGATTACTATACCCAGCAAAACTCTCAATCAATATAGATGGTGAAACCAAGATATTCCATGACAAAACCAAATTTGCACAATATCTTCCCACAAACCCAGCACTTCAAAGGATAATGGATGGAAAACGCCAACACAAGGAGGGAAACTACAACCTAGAAAAAGCAAGGAAGTAATCTTCCAACAACCCCAAAAGAAGATAACTATACAAACATAACTTTACCTCTAATAACAAAAATAACAGGAAGCCACAATCATTTTTCCTTAATATCTCTTAACATCAATGGTCTCAATTCCCCAATAAAAAGACGCAGACTAGCAGACTGGATACACAAACAAGACCCAGAATTTTGCTGCATACAAGAAACACACCTCAGTGACAAAGACAGACACTACCTCAGAATAAAAGGGTGGAAAACAATTTTCCAAGCCAATGGTCCCAAGAAACAAGCTGGAGTAGCCATTCTAATATCAAATAAAATCGACTTCCATCCAAAATTAATCAAAAAAGATAAGGAAGGACACTTCATACTCATCAAAGGAAAAAGCTACCAAGGTGAACTCTCAATTCTGAACATCTATGCCCCAAATGCAAGGGCACCTACATACATAAAAGAAACTTTACTAAAGCTCAAAACACACATTACACCTCATACAATAATAGTGGGGGATTTCAACACCCCACTCTCAGCAATGGACAGATCATGGAAACAGAAACTAAACCGAGACACTTTGACATTAACAGAAGTTATGAACCGAATGGACTTAACAGACATCTATAGAACATTTCATCCTAAAACAAAAGAATATACCTTTTTCTCAGCACCTCATGGTACCTTCTCCAAAATAGACCATATAATTGGTCACAAAACAAGCCTCTACAGATACAAAAAGATTGAAATAATCCCTTGCCTCTTATCAGATCACCATGGAATAAGACTGGTCTTTAATAATGACAAAACCAATGGAAAACCCATGTGCACATGGAAACTGAACAACTCTCTACTCAATGATGACTTGGTCAAGGAAGAAATAAAGAAAGAAATTAAAGACTTTTTAGATTTCAATGAAAATGAGGACACATCATACCAAAACTTGTGGGACTCCATGAAGGCAGTGCTAAGAGGAAAACTCATAGCTCTAAGTGCCTACAAAAAGAAACTGGAAAGAGCACACACTAACAAGTTGACTGCACAACTAAAAGCCCTAGAACAAAAAGAAGCAAATACACCCAGGAGGAGTAGAAGGCAGGAAATAATCAAACTCAGGGCTGAAATCAACCAAATAGAAACTGAAAGAACAATACAAAATATCAATAAAACCAGGAGTTGGTTCTTTGAGAAAATCAACAAGATAGATAAACCGTTAGCCAGATTAACCAGAGGGCACAGAGAGAGTATCCAAATTAATAAAATCAGAACTGAAAAGGGAGACATAACAACAGAAACGGAAGAAATTAAAAAAATCATCAGATCCTACTACAAAGGCCTATACTCAACAAAACTGGAAAACCTGGATGAAATGGACAATTTCCTAGACAGATACCAGGTACCAAAATTAAAACAGGAGCAGATAAACCATCTAAATAGTCCCATAACCCCTCAGGAAATAGCAGCAGTCATTAAAAGTCTCCCCACTAAAAAAAGCCCAGGACCAGATGGTTTTAGTGCTGAATTCTATCAGACCTTCAAGGAAGACCTAATACCAATTCTCTTCAAACTATTCCACAAAATAGAGACAGAAGGAACACTACCCAATTCGTTCTATGAAGCTACAATTACACTCATTCCCAAACCCCACAAGGACCCAACAAAGAAAGAGAACTTCAGACCAATCTCCCTTATGAACATCGATGCAAAAATACTCAATAAAATTCTAGCAAACCGAATCCAAGACCACATCAAAACAATCATCCATCATGATCAAGTAGGTTTTATCCCAGGAATGCAGGGATGGTTCAATATTCGGAAATCCATCAATGTAATCCACTATATAAACAAACTTAAAGAAAAAAACCATATGATTATCTCACTAGATGCTGAGAAAGCATTTGACAAAATTCAACATCCCTTCATGATAAAAGTCTTGGAAAGATCAGGAATTCAAGGCCCCTACCTAAACATAGTAAAAGCAATTTACAGCAAACCAGTAGCCAACATCAAGCTAAATGGAGAGAAACTTGAAGCAATCCCACTAAGATCAGGGACTAGACAAGGTTGCCCACTCACCCCCTACCTATTCAATATAGTACTGGAAGTCTTAGCCAGAGCAATTAGACAGCAAAAAGAAGTCAAAGGGGATACAAATAGGAAAGGAAGAAGTCAAAATATCGCTATTTGCAGATGATATGATAGTATACTTAAGTGACCCCCAAACTTCCACCAGAGAACTCCTAAACCTGATAAACAACTTCAGCAAAGTGGCTGGTTATAAAATCAACTCAAACAAATCAGTAGCCTTCCTCTACATGAAAGATAAACAGACTGAAAAAGAAATTAGGGAAATGACACCCTTCACAATAGTTGCAAATAATATAAAATACCTTGGTGTGAATCTAACCAAGCAAGTGAAAGACCTGTATGACAAGAACTTCAAGTCTCTGAAGAAAGAAATTGAAGAAGATCTCAGAAGATGGAAAGATCTCCCATGCTCATGGATTGGCAGGATTAATATAATAAAAATGGCCATCTTGCCAAAAGCAATCTACAGATTCAATGCAATCCCCATTAAAATCCCAACTCAATTCTTCACAGAGTTAGAAAAGGAAATTCTCAAATTCATATGGAATAACAAAAAACCCAGGATAGCGAAAACTATACTTCCTCCTTTCAAACAGTAGAGTGAAAACTATTCTCAACAATAAAAGAACTTCGGGAGGAATCACCATCCCTGACCTCAAGCTGTACTACAGAGCAATAGTGATAAAAACTACCTGGTATTGGTACAGAGACAGGCAGGAAGATCAATGGAATAGAATTGAAGACCCAGAAATGAACCCACACTCCTATGGTCACTTGATCTTTGACAAAGGAGCTAAAACTGTCCAGTGGAAAAAGGACAGTATTTTCAACAAATGGTGCTGGTTCAACTGGAAGACAACATGTAGAAGAATGAAAATTGATCCATTCTTATCCCCTTGTACAAAGCTCAAGTCTATGTGGATAAAGGACCTCCACATAAAACCAGATACACTGAAACTAATAGAAGAGAAGGTGGGGAAAAGCCTCGAATACTTGGGCACAGGGGAAAAGTTCCTGAACAGAACTCCAATGGCATATGCTCTAAGATCGAGAATTGACAAATGGGACTTCATAAAATTGCAAAGTTTCTGTAAGGCAAAGGACACTGTCAATAGGACAAAATGACAACCAACAAATTGGGAAAAGATCTTTACCAATCCTTCATCTGATAGAGGGCTAATATCCAATATATACAAAGAACTCAAGAAATTAGACTCCAGGCAACCAAATTACCCTATTAAAAAATGGGGTATAGAGCTTAACAAAGAATTTTCAACAGAAGAAACTCGAATGGCCGAGAAGCACCTAAAGAAATGCTCGGCATCCTTAGTCGTCAGGGAAATGCAAATCAAAACAACCCTGAGATTCCATCTCACACCAGTCAGAATGGCTAAGATTAAAAACTCAGGTGATAGTAGATGCTGGCGAGGGTGTGGAGAAAGAGGAACACTCCTCCATTGTTGGTGGGACTGCAAGATGGTGCAACCACTTTGGAAATCAGTGTGGCGGTTCCTCAGAAAATTGGACATAGCATTACCCGAGGATCCAGCTATACCACTCCTAGGCATATACCCAGAAGGTGCTCGAACATATAATAAGGACATATGCTCAACTATGTTCATAGCAGCCTTATTTATAATAGCCAGGAGCTGGAAAGAACCCAGATGTCCTTCAACTGAGGAATGGATTAAAAAAATGTGGTATATTTACACAATGGAGTATTACTCAGCTATTAAAAACAATGAATTTGAGAGGTTCCTAGGTAAATGGATGGAACTAGAAATTATCATACTGAGTGAGGTAAGCCAATCACAAAAGAACACACATGGTATTCACTCACTGATTATTGGATATTAGCCCAGAACCTTAAAATGCCCAAGATGCAACTCACAGGCCACATGAAGTCCATAAAGAATGAAGACCAAGTGGGGGTGATTCGGTCCTTCTTAGAAGGAGCAACAAAATACTCAAGGGAGCAAATATGGAGACAAAGCGAGGGACAAAAACTGAAGGAGGGGCCGTCTGAAGACCTTTCCACCTGAGTATCCATCCCATGTGCAGTCACCAAAGGTAGATGCTGATGTGGAAGTCAGGAAGTGCATGCTGATAAGAGCCTGATATGGATGTCTCCTCAGAGGTCTTCAAGAGTCTGACATATTCAGAGGCAGATGCTCACAACTAGCCATTGAAGTGATCATGGGGTTCTCAATGGAGGAGTTAGAGTGAAGACTGAAGGAGCTGAAAGGATTTGTGGCCCCATGAGGAGAGCAACAATACCAACCAACCACAGCTCCCAGGGTCTAAACCACCAGCCTGGGAGCACTTATGGAGGGATCCAGGGCCTTAGCTGAATATATAAGAGTGGAGGGCCCTGCTGGGCACAGGTGGAAGATGAGATCCTTGACCTCATGAAGGCTGGACGCCCCAGGGGGTGGGAGTTTTGAGGGTGGGGAGGTGGGAGTGGGGGGGTAGATAGAGGTTACATCCACAAAGAAGAAGGAGGAGGTGTGAGGGGATTGGGGGTTCCTGGGTGGGTGGGGGATGGGGTAAGGGGACAACATATGAAATGTAAATAAAACATCCAATAAAAAAAAAAAAAGAATTAAGACTGTACTAAATAACCTTCAAAAATGAAAAAATCAAAAGTATATTCTACAGAGTCAGAACTAGAAAAAAAAAACAGTAAGAAGGAGTGTTAAATTAATGACCTTTTCGCACATGGAGTCTTGACCTAAGACCAGATATAGGTTGGAACATAGTGGCTCAAGTTGCTAAGTCATGTAGCAGAATAAAGAACAAATTTTGGCAGGAGAAATCATATCAATGCACTATTATCACAAAAAATCATAGATAACCTAAGTAAAAGCTCGATAATAGTTACTAAGGCAATATACATAGCCAGGGAACTTGGACTTCCGGTCTGGGCCCAAGCACAGAGCAGATCCCAGGCAGCTGCACTGCACCCAATCTCACAAAACCCAAAGGAAGAGGGCCTCCCAGGATCTCTAACCTAAGCAGTATCTTAGGCGAGGAGGCAGGAACACTTGTCCCAAACAGGGAGTAACCTGGACCCACTGGGACCCAGGAATACACTCCTGACCCTGAGCACTGGTTCCTTCTGGTCTCCACCTGAGCACTGAGCAGATCTTGGGCCTCAACTCTAACCCCAGCAGTAAAACCCATCCCAAACAGTTCTGACACAATCTAGATAATAGGAAAGACAGGCTCCAGTAAGAGACAGGGCAGATAGCACCAAGGAGATCCAGATGGCAGATGGCAAGCGCAAGAACATAAGCATCAGCAACCCAAGGTACTTGCCATCATCAGAACCTAGTTCTCCCACACTAGAAAATCCTGAATTCCCCATGTCACCAGGAAAACAAGAACCAGATCTAAAATCACTTCTAATGATGATGATGATAGAGGACTATAAGAAGGAAATAAATAACACTATCAAAGAATTTGAGGAGAACACAGGAAAACAGGTAGAAGCCCTTAAAGAGGAAACAGAAAAATCCCTTAAACAATTACAAGAAAACACAACCAAGCAGGTGAAGGAATTGAACAAAACCATCCAGGACATAAAAAATGGAAGTAGAAACAATAAAGAATTCACAAAGGCAGACAACCCTGGAGATAGAAAACCTAGGAAAGAAATCAGGAGTCACAGACGCAAGCATTACCAACAGAATACAAGACATAGAAGAAAGGATCTCAGGTGCAGAAGATACCTTAGAAAATATTGAAACAACTGTCAATGAAAACACAAAATGCAAAAAGTTCTTAACACAAAACATCCAGGAAATCCAGGACACAATGAGAAGATCAAACCTAAGGATAATAGGTATACAAGAGAGTGAAGATTCCCAACTTAAAAGGCCAAAAAATATCTTCAACAAAATTATAGAAGAAAACTTCCCTAACCTAAGGAACGAGATGCCCATAATCATACAAGAAGCCTACAGAACACCAAATAGACTAGATCAGAAAAGAAATGCCTCCCCCGTCACATAATAATCAAAACACAAAATACACAAGACAAGGAACGAATTTTTAAAAGCAGTAAGGGAAAAAGGCCAAGTAACATATAAAGGCAAACCTATCAGAATTACACTTCTCATCAGAGACTATGAAAGCTAGAAGATCTTGGACAGATGTCACACAGACTCTAAGAGAACACAAATGCCAGCCCAGGCTACTATACCCAGCAAAACTCTCAATTACTGTAGATGGAGAAACCAAGATATTCCATGACAAAACCAAATTTACACAATATCTTTCCACAAACTCAGCACTACAAAAGATAATAGCAGGAAAGCTCCAATACAAGGAGGGCAATTATACCCTAGAAAGAGCAAGAAAATAATCCTCTTACAACAAACCCAAAAGAAGATCACCACACAAACAATGCCTCCACTATTAGCAAAAATAACAGGAAGCAACAATCCCCTCTCCTTAATATCTCTTAACATCAATGGACTCAATTCCCCAATAAAAATGCATAGGCTAACGGACTGGATATGCAAACAGGACCCAGCTTTGGGTACATACAGGAAACTCACCTCAGTCATAAAGACAGACACTACCTTAGAGTAAAAAGTTGGAAAACAGTTTTTCAAGCAATGGCCCTAAGAAACAAGCAGGAGTAGCCATTTTAATATCGAATAAAGTTGACTTTCAACTTAAAGCTATAAAAAAGGATAAGGAAGGACATTTCACACTTTGTCAAAGGAAAAGTCAACCAACATGAACTCTCAATTCTGAATATCTATGCGCCAAATGCAAGAGCACCCACTTTCATAAAGGAAACCTTACTAAAGCTCAAAACACACATTGCACCTCACACAATAATAGTGGGGGATTTCAACACCCCACTCTGTGCAATGAATAGATCATGGAAACTGAAACTAAACAGAGATACAGTGAAACTAACAGAAGTTATGAACCAAATGGACTTAACAGATATCTATATAACATTTCACCCTAAAACAAAAGAATATACCTTTTTCTCAGCACCTCATGGTACCTTCTCCAAAATAGACCATATAATTGGTCACAAGACAGGCCTCTACAAATACAAAAAGACTGAAATAATCCCATGCATCCTATCAGATCACCATGGTCTAAGGCTGGTCTTCAATAATGACGAAGACAATGGAAAGTCCACATCCACATGGAAACTGAACAACACCCTACTCATTGATAATCTGGTCAGGGAAGAAATAAAGAAATTAAAGACTTTTTGAAATTTAATGAAAATGATGACACATCATATCAAAACCTATGGATACAATGAAAGCACTGCTAAGAGGAAAACTCATAGCTCTAAGTGCATACAAAAAGAAACTGGAGACAGCATACACTAGCAGCTTGACAACTCACCTGAAAGCCCTAGAACAAAAAGAAGCTAATACACCCAAGAGGATTAGATGGCAGAAAGTAATCAAACTCGGGGCTGAAATTAACCAAATAGAAACAAAAAGAACTATACAAAGAATCAATAAAACCAGGAGCTGGTTCTTTGAGAAAATCAACAAGATAAATCCTTAGCCAGACTAATCAGAGGGCAGAGAGACAGTATCCAAATTAATAAAATCAGAACTGAAAAGGGTGACTTAATAACAGAAACCAAGTAAATTTAAAAAATCATCAGATCCTACTACAAAAGCCTATACTCAACATAGCCAGGGAACTAAAAACAGGTCAGAGGAAGGTAGACGAGCTAGAGATCCAGGAGAGAAATAGTTATTGATCTTTATCATTAATCCACTGTGTATTTCAAAGTATTTTTACTGTAACTTTATGGAATTTGTGTTTTTTCTACTATGTTAAGAAATTCTAGGTCTACTTATGTCCATTAATAGTGTCTAGCTAGGATTCCATTTCTTTACTATTAAGGTCTCCAGGAAACCTATTATTTCCCACTTACTGAAACCTAGTGTTGCTGTATTTTCCTGGGTATCTTCAGAATGTGGTCATTGCAAGTGCTCTTGCCATGTCAAGTTTTTATAGCTTATATAATAAAATTCCTTCCCCTTAAACATTTAATTACTCTAATTTTCTAGTTGATCTGACATGCTCAATGTGAATTATATAAATTTCTCATATGACTGTTGATGATCTGATTTATCTTTCAGACTTTCTAAAACCAGCTCATTTTCCTTTACTTAAAATTGTATTTGGGTGTTATTTAATTATTATCAACTGACATATTTAACCTCCAGGGTGCCTATAAAGCTATTTTCAAGCTAATAATTTTAAAATGTCTCTATTCCATGCTGATGAAATTCTCCTTGTGAGAAGAAAGCTTACAGAATTAATATACTCATTTGGATAGTCTGGTATAAGCTTGCGACCTTGGTTATACTGGTTTTCACTGTAAAATTAAATCATTGTGGATAAAACTAAACCATACACCTCAACATGAGCAAAGGAATATCTGAATAAACAGACATAGTAGCCTAAGGAGTATTTTTCTAAGAGCTTCTAAAATGTTTTTCATGGAGACTTATAACAAATACTTTAAGTATGATTTATTTGGAAGGATTTGTATGTGGTTCTTTTCTCAGAGCTTCCCTAGTATAGTGCCATCTTTCTGAGCTCCTGTTATCCAGGAATAGTGACTTGACCCAACAAATGCTTGATTTAAATGGTTTGAATTTTTTTTAAAGTTTAAATGTAGCCTAGCGATAATTTAAGACAATATTCAGTAGCCCCAAAAACTACTGACAATTTTTCCAGTACCAAATGGAACACAGGTTTGGTGTGGCAGTGTCCTCGTTGCAATGAACTGAATGTCTCCCTGACTTTACATGACAGCTAGAAGCATTTGTTCCCTTTGTAATACTACTTTCTCCTGTTTCAGATCACCAATCTACCTTATTATCTGTCTGACTTGTTCAGCATCTTCTTTGCTTAGAGCATGACTTGAGGAATACAAGGATCTCGGGACTGTTTTACAAGAACACTCAAATTGTAAATGGGTAAGTTGGTAATGTGTGCAATTGTTGTATAGTGGGATGTCGTGGGTGGACTACTTGGGCCCAGGAACTGGAGATCAGGCTAGATAATATGGTGTAACTGCATCTCAGAAAGAAAAAAAAAGCTTGAACACTTTTATTTTATGTTACAGCTAGAACTGAGTAGGTATTAATGGCCTCAAAGTTACCTGTCTGCTTAGTAAAACAAACAAAACTACTACTACTGGTATACATCTGACATAGGATTGATATACATAATACAGAACTTAAAAACAAAGAGAGAGAAGTAATAAATGAATGAAATGAATGGTCTGAGACCTGAATAGTTCTCAAAAGAATTAAAAATGTTCAACACATACATCGAAAATGCTAATTGTCCCTAACAATTATGGAAATGCAAATCAAGATTTCATTTCACCCCAATCAGAATGGCAAAGGTCAGTAAGACAGCCAAAAACAAATACTGGCGAGGATGTTGGTGCTGGTAGGATTGCAGATAGCTCCAGATACTTTAAAAGTCAGCATGGGAAATCGTTAAAAAGCTGAAAAATCTCCCATATACCCAGATATTCCCTGGCATGTTCCCAAAGGAACATACCATCCTCCTCCACAGATACTTGCTCAGCCATGTTCTTCACAACTTTAGTCACAATAGGCAGAAAAGGGAAACAACCTAAATGTCCTCAACTGACAAGTGAGTAATGAAGACGTGGTACAATACACTATGGAATGTATCCTACTGTAAATAAAAATGAAATCATTAGACTTACAGGTAAATATACAGAACTAAAAAAGAACATATTGAATGGAGTAACCCAAACCCAGAAAGAAAAATGTTGTATGTTCTCTCTTATTAAAGGTTCCTATCTCCAAATCTTTAAATAAGAGAACTACAGAACCAGGAAAGTAAAATATGGCCATTTATTTACAGGGTATGCAATAGAAAAGGAAAAATACAAGTGCTAGAATAATCTGATTTAGAGAATGGGATAAGGGGTTTTCCTTAGAAACAGGGAGGGAAGTAAGACAGAAAGAAGTGAAAGGAGAGGAAAGAGGAAGGGCAGTGACCTGATAGGAAAATAGCTTTCACTACTAACACAAGGGCTGGGCTGGGTGTAAGAAAATAGCCTGTAAGTGGAATGTGAAAAAAAATATCAATGGGAAAAAGTGAGGAGAGGACTGGGAATGTATCTCTGTTGACAGAGTACGGATGTAGTGTGCCTGAGGCCTTTGATTCCAACTCCAGGTATTAGTTGAGACTAATACCATTTTCTCCTATCTTGTAGCAAATGCATAATGTCTATGATCAATGTGAAGTTAAGTTCTGTTCTTTGGAACTTTGGATCTTAACAGACCTTAAAAATTGTATTAAATTTAAAGAGGACATGAATTTGAAGAAGAGTGGGGAGGAGTATATGGGAAGTTTAGGAGGGAGGAAAAGGAAGGCAGAAATAGTGTAATTAAAACATACTCTCAAAAATAAAGATAATTAAAAGAAAAAAGATGTTATGATTTCTAATTGTGTGTGCACGCATGCACGCATGCACACATACACGCACACATCTGCAGATGAATTCAAGTGCCTGCAGAGTACACAGACATCAGATATTTCTGGAACTGGAGTTAAAGGTGATTTTGAGCCACTTAACATGGGTGCTGGGAACCAAACTTGGGTCCTATGCAAGACATCTACTCTTAATTCTGAAACCATCCTTCCTGTTTATCTTCTTTTAGAAAAGTTTTTTTAAGAAAGAAAGAAAGAAAGAAAGAAAGAAAGAAAGAAAGACAGACAGACAAACTAGTAACTCAATTTTATCAGATCTAAGTATGGGAGGGAGCCTTTAAATATAATTTCTGGAAAGTTTCTGTACTGTGTACCCCAATTTTCACCAAATTACATGCGTGAAAATTGAAGGAATATTCCAGGCACATCTGGCTAACCTCCTATCTTCTTGAGAAGATACCCTCTCACAGCACATTGAAGAGTCCATGAACATCAACTGGCCTGACTTGGACAATTAGAACAAACAGCCTACTTGGTTTATAACTACTCACACACTGCTTTACAAAATGATTTTGAATATATTCTTTGGAAAGACAACTTTAAACATTTATTATGTTGTTCACTTTCACAGAATCCTTTCAAAACCAGAATTAAAAATTCAAACGGAAAGACTGCCAAAGAAGTTATAATTAACAAGGGGTAATATTTTATTGCAAGCAGTATAGCAATCAGTTCATAATAATATTTAAACTAATTACAGCTTTTAGTCAAAAATCTGAGTTGGGAAATGATTTTTAAGTAGAAATCTGATAGTCCATTCACAAAGTTAACACTGACTTTATAATTCACTCTCCTTATAATAGGCTAAATGACAAGTTACTAAAACCCTACAAACTATTCTATAAATATACTAATACAAATGCTTATTTGTGAGTTAATAAAGTAATGATGTCCACCCAAAACTTCTTCATGGAATCCTTAAAAATAATGTATTTTTCCCATGGAAATCTAATGGCTCAATTTCTTTCCTGTCTCAGGCAATGAGTCTCCAAACTTACAGATAGTATGTTTGAGAGCCTTGTTTTATATCTATACCTAATTTAACACTCCAGAGTGTTGATATAAAAACAGTAGGTCCAGATACAGCCCAAGACTAGTGGTTACTATTCTATACCCTCTATTACATGATTCTAAAATGTGATTATTAAATTCATCCAGAAATTTCTAGATGGCTAATCCAAACTGGATTCAACCATGCATACTCACATGACTCCACTTTCTACTTTATTCCTCAAGCTTAACCCTAATCCATCTTTGAAAATAGCTACTTAGAATGCTACAAAACCTTAAATTCTAGACAGATCTTTTTAACAGATAAATAGCCAATGCAGTATATACCAACCACCCTAAGAAATAAAAGCATTGGCCATCTAACCCATAACATTTTCCCCAAACATTGTCCGAGTTCTGATACAAGTTGTGGGCAGATTCTTGAACTTTTGACTATGAATAATAATCTAAAGTCACTATGATTCTTTTCATTCTGTCATCTGATACTCAACTTTCACTTTCCTGCCTTTGTTGGATTACTCTTGCGTTTCATTCCCTGGAGGGGGAAAGGTGTATGACAGACTGAAAAATCATGATAAATAGCAGGAGATAAGACCACTGTCAATTTAATCACAATCTGTCACCTCTGTTGACAAAATTTCCATTTTCATACTCACACTGCAGGAACTGATCTGCAAGGACTTTCTCTGTCTTAAGGGAGTGAGAATAAGGACAGATAGGGATT
>NW_021624679.1:0-13973 GCF_004785775.1 Grammomys surdaster
GCCCCTCCGGAATTCCACTTCCCTTCGGCCCCTGCCTGGTCCCTGGGACTGGAGCAGACACAGAGTAGGTCTGCTCCTGTCCTGTGGAGAAACTGAATCCTGAGTCATCGAGAAGCCACTACACTCAGAGCAGCTGAAACTGAATTCTGAGTCATCAGGGACCCACTGCACTCAGAGCAGCTGGAGCCACTGCACTCAGAGCAGCTGACACAGAGTTGGTCTGCTCCTGTCCTGTGGAGAAACTGAATCCTGAGTCATCTAGGAGCCACTGCACTCAGAGCAGCTGAAACTGAATCCTGAGTCATCGAGAACCCACTGCACTCAGAGCAGCCGAGGAGCCACTGCACTCAGAACAGAAGGATTACCAGATCCAAGAGGTGGCCTGAGTCCCAGGAGTTCTTCCACCCGGGAGATTAGGGGCATAAGACCACAGAGACCTCTGGACTCCGAGGAGCTCTGCAATAAGCAAGATAACTGGAAATACAGATTCCAATCTTACACAGAGAGGGCAGGTACCACTAGAGTTACCCAGATGGCGAAAGGCAAGCGCAAGAACATAAGCAACAGAAACCAAAGTTTCTTGGCATCATCAGTGCCCAGTTCTCACAATATAGCAAGCCCTGAACACCCCTTCACACCTGAAAAGCAGGATTCAGAATTAAAATCACTTCTCATGATGATGATAGAGGATTATAAGAAGGAATTAAGTAACTCCCTTAAAGAAATACAGGAGAGTACAAGTAAACAGATAGAAGCCCTTAAAGAGGAATCACAGAAATCCCTTAAAGAAATGCAAGAAAACACAAAGAAGGAATTAAACAAAAACATTCAGGATCAGAAACTGGAAATAGAAACAATAAAGAAAGTTCAAAGGGAGACAACCATGGAGATAGAAAACCTAAGAAAGAGATCAGGAGTCACAGACGCAAGCATCACCAACCGAATACAAGAGATAGAAGAGAGAATCTCAAATGCAGAAGATACGGTGGAAAATATTGACACAGTTGTCAAAGAAAATGAAAAAAGCAAAAAACTCCTAACTCAAAACATCCAGGAAATCCAGGACACAATGAGAAGACCAAACCTAAGGATAATAGGTATAGATGAGAATGAAGATTCCCAACTTAAAGGGCCAGTAAATATCTTCAACAAAATCATTGAGGAAAATTTCCCTAACCTAAAGAACAAGATGCCCATAAACATACAAGAAGCCTACAGAACACCAAATAGACTAGACCAGAAAAGAAATACCTCCCGTCACATAATAATCAAAACATCAGATGCACAAAACAAAGAAAAAATACTAAAAGCAGTAAGGGAAAAAGGTCAAGTAACATATAAAGGCAGACCTATAAGAATTACACCAGACTTCTCACCAGAGACTATAAAAGCCAGAAGAGCCTGGACGGACATCATACAGACCCTAAGAGAACACAATTGCCAGCCCAGATTACTATACCCAGCAAAACTCTCAATCAATATAGATGGTGAAACCAAGATATTCCATGACAAAACCAAATTTGCACAATATCTTCCCACAAACCCAGCACTTCAAAGGATAATGGATGGAAAACGCCAACACAAGGAGGGAAACTACAACCTAGAAAAAGCAAGGAAGTAATCTTCCAACAACCCCAAAAGAAGATAACTATACAAACATAACTTTACCTCTAATAACAAAAATAACAGGAAGCCACAATCATTTTTCCTTAATATCTCTTAACATCAATGGTCTCAATTCCCCAATAAAAAGACGCAGACTAGCAGACTGGATACACAAACAAGACCCAGAATTTTGCTGCATACAAGAAACACACCTCAGTGACAAAGACAGACACTACCTCAGAATAAAAGGGTGGAAAACAATTTTCCAAGCCAATGGTCCCAAGAAACAAGCTGGAGTAGCCATTCTAATATCAAATAAAATCGACTTCCATCCAAAATTAATCAAAAAAGATAAGGAAGGACACTTCATACTCATCAAAGGAAAAAGCTACCAAGGTGAACTCTCAATTCTGAACATCTATGCCCCAAATGCAAGGGCACCTACATACATAAAAGAAACTTTACTAAAGCTCAAAACACACATTACACCTCATACAATAATAGTGGGGGATTTCAACACCCCACTCTCAGCAATGGACAGATCATGGAAACAGAAACTAAACCGAGACACTTTGACATTAACAGAAGTTATGAACCGAATGGACTTAACAGACATCTATAGAACATTTCATCCTAAAACAAAAGAATATACCTTTTTCTCAGCACCTCATGGTACCTTCTCCAAAATAGACCATATAATTGGTCACAAAACAAGCCTCTACAGATACAAAAAGATTGAAATAATCCCTTGCCTCTTATCAGATCACCATGGAATAAGACTGGTCTTTAATAATGACAAAACCAATGGAAAACCCATGTGCACATGGAAACTGAACAACTCTCTACTCAATGATGACTTGGTCAAGGAAGAAATAAAGAAAGAAATTAAAGACTTTTTAGATTTCAATGAAAATGAGGACACATCATACCAAAACTTGTGGGACTCCATGAAGGCAGTGCTAAGAGGAAAACTCATAGCTCTAAGTGCCTACAAAAAGAAACTGGAAAGAGCACACACTAACAAGTTGACTGCACAACTAAAAGCCCTAGAACAAAAAGAAGCAAATACACCCAGGAGGAGTAGAAGGCAGGAAATAATCAAACTCAGGGCTGAAATCAACCAAATAGAAACTGAAAGAACAATACAAAATATCAATAAAACCAGGAGTTGGTTCTTTGAGAAAATCAACAAGATAGATAAACCGTTAGCCAGATTAACCAGAGGGCACAGAGAGAGTATCCAAATTAATAAAATCAGAACTGAAAAGGGAGACATAACAACAGAAACGGAAGAAATTAAAAAAATCATCAGATCCTACTACAAAGGCCTATACTCAACAAAACTGGAAAACCTGGATGAAATGGACAATTTCCTAGACAGATACCAGGTACCAAAATTAAAACAGGAGCAGATAAACCATCTAAATAGTCCCATAACCCCTCAGGAAATAGCAGCAGTCATTAAAAGTCTCCCCACTAAAAAAAGCCCAGGACCAGATGGTTTTAGTGCTGAATTCTATCAGACCTTCAAGGAAGACCTAATACCAATTCTCTTCAAACTATTCCACAAAATAGAGACAGAAGGAACACTACCCAATTCGTTCTATGAAGCTACAATTACACTCATTCCCAAACCCCACAAGGACCCAACAAAGAAAGAGAACTTCAGACCAATCTCCCTTATGAACATCGATGCAAAAATACTCAATAAAATTCTAGCAAACCGAATCCAAGACCACATCAAAACAATCATCCATCATGATCAAGTAGGTTTTATCCCAGGAATGCAGGGATGGTTCAATATTCGGAAATCCATCAATGTAATCCACTATATAAACAAACTTAAAGAAAAAAACCATATGATTATCTCACTAGATGCTGAGAAAGCATTTGACAAAATTCAACATCCCTTCATGATAAAAGTCTTGGAAAGATCAGGAATTCAAGGCCCCTACCTAAACATAGTAAAAGCAATTTACAGCAAACCAGTAGCCAACATCAAGCTAAATGGAGAGAAACTTGAAGCAATCCCACTAAGATCAGGGACTAGACAAGGTTGCCCACTCACCCCCTACCTATTCAATATAGTACTGGAAGTCTTAGCCAGAGCAATTAGACAGCAAAAAGAAGTCAAAGGGGATACAAATAGGAAAGGAAGAAGTCAAAATATCGCTATTTGCAGATGATATGATAGTATACTTAAGTGACCCCCAAACTTCCACCAGAGAACTCCTAAACCTGATAAACAACTTCAGCAAAGTGGCTGGTTATAAAATCAACTCAAACAAATCAGTAGCCTTCCTCTACATGAAAGATAAACAGACTGAAAAAGAAATTAGGGAAATGACACCCTTCACAATAGTTGCAAATAATATAAAATACCTTGGTGTGAATCTAACCAAGCAAGTGAAAGACCTGTATGACAAGAACTTCAAGTCTCTGAAGAAAGAAATTGAAGAAGATCTCAGAAGATGGAAAGATCTCCCATGCTCATGGATTGGCAGGATTAATATAATAAAAATGGCCATCTTGCCAAAAGCAATCTACAGATTCAATGCAATCCCCATTAAAATCCCAACTCAATTCTTCACAGAGTTAGAAAAGGAAATTCTCAAATTCATATGGAATAACAAAAAACCCAGGATAGCGAAAACTATACTTCCTCCTTTCAAACAGTAGAGTGAAAACTATTCTCAACAATAAAAGAACTTCGGGAGGAATCACCATCCCTGACCTCAAGCTGTACTACAGAGCAATAGTGATAAAAACTACCTGGTATTGGTACAGAGACAGGCAGGAAGATCAATGGAATAGAATTGAAGACCCAGAAATGAACCCACACTCCTATGGTCACTTGATCTTTGACAAAGGAGCTAAAACTGTCCAGTGGAAAAAGGACAGTATTTTCAACAAATGGTGCTGGTTCAACTGGAAGACAACATGTAGAAGAATGAAAATTGATCCATTCTTATCCCCTTGTACAAAGCTCAAGTCTATGTGGATAAAGGACCTCCACATAAAACCAGATACACTGAAACTAATAGAAGAGAAGGTGGGGAAAAGCCTCGAATACTTGGGCACAGGGGAAAAGTTCCTGAACAGAACTCCAATGGCATATGCTCTAAGATCGAGAATTGACAAATGGGACTTCATAAAATTGCAAAGTTTCTGTAAGGCAAAGGACACTGTCAATAGGACAAAATGACAACCAACAAATTGGGAAAAGATCTTTACCAATCCTTCATCTGATAGAGGGCTAATATCCAATATATACAAAGAACTCAAGAAATTAGACTCCAGGCAACCAAATTACCCTATTAAAAAATGGGGTATAGAGCTTAACAAAGAATTTTCAACAGAAGAAACTCGAATGGCCGAGAAGCACCTAAAGAAATGCTCGGCATCCTTAGTCGTCAGGGAAATGCAAATCAAAACAACCCTGAGATTCCATCTCACACCAGTCAGAATGGCTAAGATTAAAAACTCAGGTGATAGTAGATGCTGGCGAGGGTGTGGAGAAAGAGGAACACTCCTCCATTGTTGGTGGGACTGCAAGATGGTGCAACCACTTTGGAAATCAGTGTGGCGGTTCCTCAGAAAATTGGACATAGCATTACCCGAGGATCCAGCTATACCACTCCTAGGCATATACCCAGAAGGTGCTCGAACATATAATAAGGACATATGCTCAACTATGTTCATAGCAGCCTTATTTATAATAGCCAGGAGCTGGAAAGAACCCAGATGTCCTTCAACTGAGGAATGGATTAAAAAAATGTGGTATATTTACACAATGGAGTATTACTCAGCTATTAAAAACAATGAATTTGAGAGGTTCCTAGGTAAATGGATGGAACTAGAAATTATCATACTGAGTGAGGTAAGCCAATCACAAAAGAACACACATGGTATTCACTCACTGATTATTGGATATTAGCCCAGAACCTTAAAATGCCCAAGATGCAACTCACAGGCCACATGAAGTCCATAAAGAATGAAGACCAAGTGGGGGTGATTCGGTCCTTCTTAGAAGGAGCAACAAAATACTCAAGGGAGCAAATATGGAGACAAAGCGAGGGACAAAAACTGAAGGAGGGGCCGTCTGAAGACCTTTCCACCTGAGTATCCATCCCATGTGCAGTCACCAAAGGTAGATGCTGATGTGGAAGTCAGGAAGTGCATGCTGATAAGAGCCTGATATGGATGTCTCCTCAGAGGTCTTCAAGAGTCTGACATATTCAGAGGCAGATGCTCACAACTAGCCATTGAAGTGATCATGGGGTTCTCAATGGAGGAGTTAGAGTGAAGACTGAAGGAGCTGAAAGGATTTGTGGCCCCATGAGGAGAGCAACAATACCAACCAACCACAGCTCCCAGGGTCTAAACCACCAGCCTGGGAGCACTTATGGAGGGATCCAGGGCCTTAGCTGAATATATAAGAGTGGAGGGCCCTGCTGGGCACAGGTGGAAGATGAGATCCTTGACCTCATGAAGGCTGGACGCCCCAGGGGGTGGGAGTTTTGAGGGTGGGGAGGTGGGAGTGGGGGGGTAGATAGAGGTTACATCCACAAAGAAGAAGGAGGAGGTGTGAGGGGATTGGGGGTTCCTGGGTGGGTGGGGGATGGGGTAAGGGGACAACATATGAAATGTAAATAAAACATCCAATAAAAAAAAAAAAAGAATTAAGACTGTACTAAATAACCTTCAAAAATGAAAAAATCAAAAGTATATTCTACAGAGTCAGAACTAGAAAAAAAAAACAGTAAGAAGGAGTGTTAAATTAATGACCTTTTCGCACATGGAGTCTTGACCTAAGACCAGATATAGGTTGGAACATAGTGGCTCAAGTTGCTAAGTCATGTAGCAGAATAAAGAACAAATTTTGGCAGGAGAAATCATATCAATGCACTATTATCACAAAAAATCATAGATAACCTAAGTAAAAGCTCGATAATAGTTACTAAGGCAATATACATAGCCAGGGAACTTGGACTTCCGGTCTGGGCCCAAGCACAGAGCAGATCCCAGGCAGCTGCACTGCACCCAATCTCACAAAACCCAAAGGAAGAGGGCCTCCCAGGATCTCTAACCTAAGCAGTATCTTAGGCGAGGAGGCAGGAACACTTGTCCCAAACAGGGAGTAACCTGGACCCACTGGGACCCAGGAATACACTCCTGACCCTGAGCACTGGTTCCTTCTGGTCTCCACCTGAGCACTGAGCAGATCTTGGGCCTCAACTCTAACCCCAGCAGTAAAACCCATCCCAAACAGTTCTGACACAATCTAGATAATAGGAAAGACAGGCTCCAGTAAGAGACAGGGCAGATAGCACCAAGGAGATCCAGATGGCAGATGGCAAGCGCAAGAACATAAGCATCAGCAACCCAAGGTACTTGCCATCATCAGAACCTAGTTCTCCCACACTAGAAAATCCTGAATTCCCCATGTCACCAGGAAAACAAGAACCAGATCTAAAATCACTTCTAATGATGATGATGATAGAGGACTATAAGAAGGAAATAAATAACACTATCAAAGAATTTGAGGAGAACACAGGAAAACAGGTAGAAGCCCTTAAAGAGGAAACAGAAAAATCCCTTAAACAATTACAAGAAAACACAACCAAGCAGGTGAAGGAATTGAACAAAACCATCCAGGACATAAAAAATGGAAGTAGAAACAATAAAGAATTCACAAAGGCAGACAACCCTGGAGATAGAAAACCTAGGAAAGAAATCAGGAGTCACAGACGCAAGCATTACCAACAGAATACAAGAGATAGAAGAAAGAATCTCAGGTGCAGAAGATACCATAGAAAATATTGACACAACTGTCAATGAAAACACAAAATGCAAAAAGTTCTTAACACAAAACATCCAGGAAATCCAGGACACAATGAGAAGATCAAACCTAAGGATAATAGGTATACAAGAGAGTGAAGATTCCCAACTTAAAAGGCCAAAAAATATCTTCAACAAAATTATAGAAGAAAACTTCCCTAACCTAAGGAACGAGATGCCCATAATCATACAAGAAGCCTACAGAACACCAAATAGACTAGATCAGAAAAGAAATGCCTCCCCCGTCACATAATAATCAAAACACAAAATACACAAGACAAGGAACGAATTTTTAAAAGCAGTAAGGGAAAAAGGCCAAGTAACATATAAAGGCAAACCTATCAGAATTACACTTCTCATCAGAGACTATGAAAGCTAGAAGATCCTGGACAGATGTCACACAGACTCTAAGAGAACACAAATGCCAGCCCAGGCTACTATACCCAGCAAAACTCTCAATTACTGTAGATGGAGAAACCAAGATATTCCATGACAAAACCAAATTTACACAATATCTTTCCACAAACTCAGCACTACAAAAGATAATAGCAGGAAAGCTCCAATACAAGGAGGGCAATTATACCCTAGAAAGAGCAAGAAAATAATCCTCTTACAACAAACCCAAAAGAAGATCACCACACAAACAATGCCTCCACTATTAGCAAAAATAACAGGAAGCAACAATCCCCTCTCCTTAATATCTCTTAACATCAATGGACTCAATTCCCCAATAAAAATGCATAGGCTAACGGACTGGATATGCAAACAGGACCCAGCTTTGGGTACATACAGGAAACTCACCTCAGTCATAAAGACAGACACTACCTTAGAGTAAAAAGTTGGAAAACAGTTTTTCAAGCAATGGCCCTAAGAAACAAGCAGGAGTAGCCATTTTAATATCGAATAAAGTTGACTTTCAACTTAAAGCTATCAAAAAGGATAAGGAAGGACATTTCACACTTTGTCAAAGGAAAAGTCAACCAACATGAACTCTCAATTCTGAATATCTATGCGCCAAATGCAAGAGCACCCACTTTCATAAAGGAAACCTTACTAAAGCTCAAAACACACATTGCACCTCACACAATAATAGTGGGGGATTTCAACACCCCACTCTGTGCAATGAATAGATCATGGAAACTGAAACTAAACAGAGATACAGTGAAACTAACAGAAGTTATGAACCAAATGGACTTAACAGATATCTATATAACATTTCACCCTAAAACAAAAGAATATACCTTTTTCTCAGCACCTCATGGTACCTTCTCCAAAATAGACCATATAATTGGTCACAAGACAGGCCTCTACAAATACAAAAAGACTGAAATAATCCCATGCATCCTATCAGATCACCATGGTCTAAGGCTGGTCTTCAATAATGACGAAGACAATGGAAAGTCCACATCCACATGGAAACTGAACAACACCCTACTCATTGATAATCTGGTCAGGGAAGAAATAAAGAAATTAAAGACTTTTTGAAATTTAATGAAAATGATGACACATCATACCAAAACCTATGGATACAATGAAAGCACTGCTAAGAGGAAAACTCATAGCTCTAAGTGCATACAAAAAGAAACTGGAGACAGCATACACTAGCAGCTTGACAACTCACCTGAAAGCCCTAGAACAAAAAGAAGCTAATACACCCAAGAGGATTAGATGGCAGAAAGTAATCAAACTCGGGGCTGAAATTAACCAAATAGAAACAAAAAGAACTATACAAAGAATCAATAAAACCAGGAGCTGGTTCTTTGAGAAAATCAACAAGATAAATCCTTAGCCAGACTAATCAGAGGGCAGAGAGACAGTATCCAAATTAATAAAATCAGAACTGAAAAGGGTGACTTAATAACAGAAACCAAGTAAATTTAAAAAATCATCAGATCCTACTACAAAAGCCTATACTCAACATAGCCAGGGAACTAAAAACAGGTCAGAGGAAGGTAGACGAGCTAGAGATCCAGGAGAGAAATAGTTATTGATCTTTATCATTAATCCACTGTGTATTTCAAAGTATTTTTACTGTAACTTTATGGAATTTGTGTTTTTTCTACTATGTTAAGAAATTCTAGGTCTACTTATGTCCATTAATAGTGTCTAGCTAGGATTCCATTTCTTTACTATTAAGGTCTCCAGGAAACCTATTATTTCCCACTTACTGAAACCTAGTGTTGCTGTATTTTCCTGGGTATCTTCAGAATGTGGTCATTGCAAGTGCTCTTGCCATGTCAAGTTTTTATAGCTTATATAATAAAATTCCTTCCCCTTAAACATTTAATTACTCTAATTTTCTAGTTGATCTGACATGCTCAATGTGAATTATATAAATTTCTCATATGACTGTTGATGATCTGATTTATCTTTCAGACTTTCTAAAACCAGCTCATTTTCCTTTACTTAAAATTGTATTTGGGTGTTATTTAATTATTATCAACTGACATATTTAACCTCCAGGGTGCCTATAAAGCTATTTTCAAGCTAATAATTTTAAAATGTCTCTATTCCATGCTGATGAAATTCTCCTTGTGAGAAGAAAGCTTACAGAATTAATATACTCATTTGGATAGTCTGGTATAAGCTTGCGACCTTGGTTATACTGGTTTTCACTGTAAAATTAAATCATTGTGGATAAAACTAAACCATACACCTCAACATGAGCAAAGGAATATCTGAATAAACAGACATAGTAGCCTAAGGAGTATTTTTCTAAGAGCTTCTAAAATGTTTTTCATGGAGACTTATAACAAATACTTTAAGTATGATTTATTTGGAAGGATTTGTATGTGGTTCTTTTCTCAGAGCTTCCCTAGTATAGTGCCATCTTTCTGAGCTCCTGTTATCCAGGAATAGTGACTTGACCCAACAAATGCTTGATTTAAATGGTTTGAATTTTTTTTAAAGTTTAAATGTAGCCTAGCGATAATTTAAGACAATATTCAGTAGCCCCAAAAACTACTGACAATTTTTCCAGTACCAAATGGAACACAGGTTTGGTGTGGCAGTGTCCTCGTTGCAATGAACTGAATGTCTCCCTGACTTTACATGACAGCTAGAAGCATTTGTTCCCTTTGTAATACTACTTTCTCCTGTTTCAGATCACCAATCTACCTTATTATCTGTCTGACTTGTTCAGCATCTTCTTTGCTTAGAGCATGACTTGAGGAATACAAGGATCTCGGGACTGTTTTACAAGAACACTCAAATTGTAAATGGGTAAGTTGGTAATGTGTGCAATTGTTGTATAGTGGGATGTCGTGGGTGGACTACTTGGGCCCAGGAACTGGAGATCAGGCTAGATAATATGGTGTAACTGCATCTCAGAAAGAAAAAAAAAAGCTTGAACACTTTTATTTTATGTTACAGCTAGAACTGAGTAGGTATTAATGGCCTCAAAGTTACCTGTCTGCTTAGTAAAACAAACAAAACTACTACTACTGGTATACATCTGACATAGGATTGATATACATAATACAGAACTTAAAAACAAAGAGAGAGAAGTAATAAATGAATGAAATGAATGGTCTGAGACCTGAATAGTTCTCAAAAGAATTAAAAATGTTCAACACATACATCGAAAATGCTAATTGTCCCTAACAATTATGGAAATGCAAATCAAGATTTCATTTCACCCCAATCAGAATGGCAAAGGTCAGTAAGACAGCCAAAAACAAATACTGGCGAGGATGTTGGTGCTGGTAGGATTGCAGATAGCTCCAGATACTTTAAAAGTCAGCATGGGAAATCGTTAAAAAGCTGAAAAATCTCCCATATACCCAGATATTCCCTGGCATGTTCCCAAAGGAACATACCATCCTCCTCCACAGATACTTGCTCAGCCATGTTCTTCACAACTTTAGTCACAATAGGCAGAAAAGGGAAACAACCTAAATGTCCTCAACTGACAAGTGAGTAATGAAGACGTGGTACAATACACTATGGAATGTATCCTACTGTAAATAAAAATGAAATCATTAGACTTACAGGTAAATATACAGAACTAAAAAAGAACATATTGAATGGAGTAACCCAAACCCAGAAAGAAAAATGTTGTATGTTCTCTCTTATTAAAGGTTCCTATCTCCAAATCTTTAAATAAGAGAACTACAGAACCAGGAAAGTAAAATATGGCCATTTATTTACAGGGTATGCAATAGAAAAGGAAAAATACAAGTGCTAGAATAATCTGATTTAGAGAATGGGATAAGGGGTTTTCCTTAGAAACAGGGAGGGAAGTAAGACAGAAAGAAGTGAAAGGAGAGGAAAGAGGAAGGGCAGTGACCTGATAGGAAAATAGCTTTCACTACTAACACAAGGGCTGGGCTGGGTGTAAGAAAATAGCCTGTAAGTGGAATGTGAAAAAAAATATCAATGGGAAAAAGTGAGGAGAGGACTGGGAATGTATCTCTGTTGACAGAGTACGGATGTAGTGTGCCTGAGGCCTTTGATTCCAACTCCAGGTATTAGTTGAGACTAATACCATTTTCTCCTATCTTGTAGCAAATGCATAATGTCTATGATCAATGTGAAGTTAAGTTCTGTTCTTTGGAACTTTGGATCTTAACAGACCTTAAAAATTGTATTAAATTTAAAGAGGACATGAATTTGAAGAAGAGTGGGGAGGAGTATATGGGAAGTTTAGGAGGGAGGAAAAGGAAGGCAGAAATAGTGTAATTAAAACATACTCTCAAAAATAAAGATAATTAAAAGAAAAAAGATGTTATGATTTCTAATTGTGTGTGCACGCATGCACGCATGCACACATACACGCACACATCTGCAGATGAATTCAAGTGCCTGCAGAGTACACAGACATCAGATATTTCTGGAACTGGAGTTAAAGGTGATTTTGAGCCACTTAACATGGGTGCTGGGAACCAAACTTGGGTCCTATGCAAGACATCTACTCTTAATTCTGAAACCATCCTTCCTGTTTATCTTCTTTTAGAAAAGTTTTTTTAAGAAAGAAAGAAAGAAAGAAAGAAAGAAAGAAAGAAAGAAAGAAAGACAGACAGACAAACTAGTAACTCAATTTTATCAGATCTAAGTATGGGAGGGAGCCTTTAAATATAATTTCTGGAAAGTTTCTGTACTGTGTACCCCAATTTTCACCAAATTACATGCGTGAAAATTGAAGGAATATTCCAGGCACATCTGGCTAACCTCCTATCTTCTTGAGAAGATACCCTCTCACAGCACATTGAAGAGTCCATGAACATCAACTGGCCTGACTTGGACAATTAGAACAAACAGCCTACTTGGTTTATAACTACTCACACACTGCTTTACAAAATGATTTTGAATATATTCTTTGGAAAGACAACTTTAAACATTTATTATGTTGTTCACTTTCACAGAATCCTTTCAAAACCAGAATTAAAAATTCAAACGGAAAGACTGCCAAAGAAGTTATAATTAACAAGGGGTAATATTTTATTGCAAGCAGTATAGCAATCAGTTCATAATAATATTTAAACTAATTACAGCTTTTAGTCAAAAATCTGAGTTGGGAAATGATTTTTAAGTAGAAATCTGATAGTCCATTCACAAAGTTAACACTGACTTTATAATTCACTCTCCTTATAATAGGCTAAATGACAAGTTACTAAAACCCTACAAACTATTCTATAAATATACTAATACAAATGCTTATTTGTGAGTTAATAAAGTAATGATGTCCACCCAAAACTTCTTCATGGAATCCTTAAAAATAATGTATTTTTCCCATGGAAATCTAATGGCTCAATTTCTTTCCTGTCTCAGGCAATGAGTCTCCAAACTTACAGATAGTATGTTTGAGAGCCTTGTTTTATATCTATACCTAATTTAACACTCCAGAGTGTTGATATAAAAACAGTAGGTCCAGATACAGCCCAAGACTAGTGGTTACTATTCTATACCCTCTATTACATGATTCTAAAATGTGATTATTAAATTCATCCAGAAATTTCTAGATGGCTAATCCAAACTGGATTCAACCATGCATACTCACATGACTCCACTTTCTACTTTATTCCTCAAGCTTAACCCTAATCCATCTTTGAAAATAGCTACTTAGAATGCTACAAAACCTTAAATTCTAGACAGATCTTTTTAACAGATAAATAGCCAATGCAGTATATACCAACCACCCTAAGAAATAAAAGCATTGGCCATCTAACCCATAACATTTTCCCCAAACATTGTCCGAGTTCTGATACAAGTTGTGGGCAGATTCTTGAACTTTTGACTATGAATAATAATCTAAAGTCACTATGATTCTTTTCATTCTGTCATCTGATACTCAACTTTCACTTTCCTGCCTTTGTTGGATTACTCTTGCGTTTCATTCCCTGGAGGGGGAAAGGTGTATGACAGACTGAAAAATCATGATAAATAGCAGGAGATAAGACCACTGTCAATTTAATCACAATCTGTCACCTCTGTTGACAAAATTTCCATTTTCATACTCACACTGCAGGAACTGATCTGCAGGGACTTTCTCTGTCTTAAGGGAGTGAGAATAAGGACAGATAGGGATT
>NW_021624680.1:0-14189 GCF_004785775.1 Grammomys surdaster
AGGCATCTGCAGTGAAAGATAGCACTGAAAGCACTGTAGAAGAGCAGGAGAGCAAATAGTTTGGTGACCTTGTTAAGCAATTGTAAGCCACAGGGCTGCCTTAGACTCATAGGCATGAATATACGATGAGACTAATCATCAGTTTTGTTTTTTCCAGTGACATTTAGCCACTTAGTTATCCTGGTGCAACATGTAAAAATAAGAACTTTGATTTTTAACTTGGTGGATTCTACTCATTCCAAAGTAAACATGAGAAACAATAGCAAAGCTGTAGGAATAAAGAAGGGTATGCTCATAAACATAGGCTTTGAAATTGATGAAATGGTACAGATGTCTTAGCAGTTCAGAATGCTTACTGCTTTTGGAAAGAGGACCCAGTTCAGTTCTCAGACCTCATATCAGGTGGCTCACAACTGATGTTAACTCCAGCTCCAGGGATATGGTGCTATTATGTCCTGGCCACTGTGGATACCTGCACTTAATGTACACATAACTACACATAGGTATATACACACATAAATAATAACAAAAATAAAATAAATCTTTGAAAAGTAACATTAGGACAGAGGATTAAAAGATAAGAAAATGAGGGCCTGGGGCACTGCTTGCTATGGGGACTTGCTGCCATGCTTTACAATCTGAGTTCAATCTCCCAACACAATGGTGTAAAGATAGAGTTGACTGCTCAGATTTGTCCTCACCTCCATATGTGCAATGACATCCATGTGCTCAGATAATCACACATACACAAAATACATGAAACATAATAAAAATATTAAAATACATATAGGGACATGCTCCATAAAATCTGAGGTTATAATAGTAACATTAGTTGACGGACAGTCTCTCTTATTTCAGCAGCTATACTTCTGTCTCCTGCTTCTAAGCAGCTGTCAACAACTTAAAACACTTCCTTCTATCATCCTTTCCTCTTTGTGTTTTTCTATTCTTTTCAACCTGTCCCCCAAGCTGGAAGCAAGCAATGAGAATGGACAAAGCTGAATGTTAGGTGTATGTGGATTGGGTTGAAAGCAGGCAGGATCAGGTATAAGGGGTACCCAAGTGAGTGCTGATGAAAGGAGAGAAGAAACCACCCTATCCTTTCTTCTACCCTTCAAGTTTGGGTCAACACATCAAGAGGTGCACTGCCTCTAGAGTACTAGCAATTAAATCCAGTCATTATGTTTGTTCCTAGCCTCAGTCTGCATGGCTTTTCAAAATGATTGGATCAAGACAGATTTTCTCCTTGCTTGTCTGGTTTAAAGGTGCATTTCCACACTCAGCACACATCCAAGTCATTGTATAGCAGAGAAATGCCATTACTTTGCCTCTTGACATGCACTGCACATAAATCACTCCATTGGAGGCCCTGACCAAAATAGAAAGAATTCTCTAGAATAGTAAATTGTTCCCATGAACTATTTAAACTTAATACTGTAAGAGAGATTTGGCAGAACATGTCTTTTATTCTTTTAAAATGATTATGTTAGTACTTCTAATAAGACACAGCTGAAAACAATGCATAGATAATCTTCAAAAGATAAATATGATTATTTCATTAAAGAATATTCTCTCATGAAAAAGCATGTATTTATTATACAGCACAGGAGAAATTTTGACATTAATTTGCTTTTTTCCCTATTGTAACCTATCATCTTAGTATTTTGTAGACCTTATTTCTAACTATTGTTTCTTTATTCACCTATCAACCAAAATATCTTCATATTTAGTTGACTATGGGACAAACAAAAAGATAAAGCAGTAAAAAAACTCCTGCTCTCAGACAAATTATCAAACAATAGCAGTACAAGGAAAAATGTATTAATTAAATAAAAGCCAATCTGTGTGTCATCTGAGTTTGTGTGTTATCATCTGCTATCTCAACTTCTCATAGTATTTTCTCTCTTTTTGTATTGTGTAAGTGAGGAGACTGTTGCTGTTTGTGTATTAGTGGGTGTAGAGGTCAAAGGTCAACCTTGAGTGTTGTTTGTCAGGTGCCACCTACCCTCCACTGTGTTCTTAAGTTCTTATTGTTCTGCCTGCATTAATGTTTATTCATCATGTGTGTCTAGTATCCAGAGGCCAGAAAAAGCTGTTGGATTCCCCTATAACTGAAGTTTTGCAGTTTTGAGGTACTATATAGTTTTTTGAATCAAATCTAAGTCACACTGGTTTTCAAAGTATATGAAATAGTAAGTACATGCCTTTAATCCCAACCCTTGGGAAGTAGAGGCAGGAGAATGAAAAACAATCAAGGTCACCTTCAGATAACAGGGCATTCATAACCCGTCTGGGTTATATAGGCAGTGTCTCAAAAAATAGGATTCTATATTCTAAGGAAGAAAACCAGAAAACAAATCCATGAAAAAATCATGCCAATGGAAGTTTCAGTAAAAGGTGACTATCCAAGAGAGATGCCTTTTGGACCCATTATAGGGGTACAGGAAACTGCAAGAGAATTCAACTTACCAGAAAACGGCACTGGATGCCAAATGCAAGTGAAGCAGCTTCCCAACTCAGCAATGTATGCCAAGGTAGAACAGCCTATTAGGACAGAAAACTTACTGTGAGTTTAAAAAGTCTTGGAAACATGCACACTCATGGGGTTTTAAGTATTACAAAGGGCAGGAATTTACTCATTCTTCACAATAAATAAAATTTGTTATTTCATATGGTATGTTTGCATCCCAAGAACCGAATGTCACTAACAGTGACTGCTTACTTCCCTTCTGACTTGCAGGAGTGGCAAAGTTATGCCTGTGGTAGTTGTCAACAATTCAAGAACAGGCATGGATGGGTTACATATTGGGTTATTTTTGCTGCTGTTGAAGATGGATGGGTCTTTTGCCTTTATTTTAAATATTTTATCATTTGAAACTTATATCTCAATTTACCACTAATCCTCTCTTTCAATCACTTTACTAAACATATGCATATATTACCAATGTGGTATTACACATTTGATTCTGCAGACTGCCAACAATTGCTTCCTAAACACAACATGTTGGTCACTAGGTCACTCTGACAGCTTAAGACCAATACACACACACACACATACACACACACACACACACACATGGCTAAACAAAAAAGGATCTTTCTGATTTTCTTTATCTTTGTAGCTAATAGCCAACCTTTGTTGTTTTCCTTTCTGTCTTAGGCATCTAGCCTAGCATCAGAAATCAACTTGTTTTTCATGGGCTTTTCATTTCTTTTCTCTCCCGTCTCTGCCACATGATACATTCTAATCTCATAGACATTTTGGACAGAGACCCAGTTATTAGATGAACGTAGAGACAATAGAAAAACTGGGGAGAAACCACAGCAACAAGGGAACTTGTTCTGTCTCACAGTAGAGAAGACTCACAGTGGACCATCAAATAACATTAGCTAAATACTGGTGCAAAAGTCTGTCCAGAAAAAAATTTGCTACTTCCCTAGCAAGTATGTTGTACCCTAGTTAAGACAGTATTAACTATCTCAAATACATAATTTCTATGTGCCTGTCACTACTGTGGATCCATATTCTCTAATTACCAAAGGCTAAAAACAAAATGAGAAGGCAGATCTGGGACCAAGTTTGACAACAAGGCAACATGAAACCCAAAAAGATCACAGTCCAGACTAAAGTTGGAGAGAATAAAAGATGCATTCTGTTTTAATTCTTTCATAGATACAGAGTGTAGACAGGAATCCAAGGCTTCAAGTTAGTCCTGTGTGCAGTGAATTTGGTGTTAAAACCCCTTACAGTAAACATGTGAACATAATCAAATTTCAGGGTCATCTGAATTAATATCGAATTAATATTGAATTTAAAAAGCTTTAGAACCATCTTATATGGGAATTCATTGGTTCGAATATTCATTAAGGTTAACCAAAAGGTGGGTCTGTACCAAGTTCAAGGTAGACCAACCAAATATTAGCTGCCTGCAATAGGATTCCTCCTGTTCCCCTAAACTCCTAAATATAGTTTCCTACTTCACACTGTGTGCAAACTTATCTAACTACAATTTTCATCCCAGAATGACCTTCAACCAGTTTTATATAATGTCCCATGCTGATGCCCTTTACTCAGCATAACTATCAGCCCTGGTCCTACAGTCTCTGTGTTCTCTTGTTCTAATCACTCTTTGCTACAGTTGACAATATATAGCTCTGCTACCCAAGACAAATAGGTTTAGGCTCTATCTCATAGGAATTTCAAGGCCCATGCAAATCTAGGTTCTTGTTCCACAAAGCAGTTCTAAAAGAGTATCACAAGAAAGAAGATGGTGACATATTGTACAGATACCGACTTTGGATTTATGCCCCAAACTTGAGCATCTTATCTTTTCAGGGAAATTCTAAGATAAATTATAAGATTTTTTTCATCCCATATGCCTTGTTGAAAGTAGGATGTTGAAATTCTGAGTAAGGAAAACAAATGAGAAACAGACAAAGACAGCCTGTGATAATAAGAGTTAAGTCTAGCCATTATTCTAATAATCTCCCTTGCGTCAATGTCATCCTTGGAACATCTATGACCACTAGGACAATTTTGGAAAGAGTAGTCTTCTTATTCCAGTTGAGTAGTGAGCAAGTTCTAATTTTTATCTAGCAGAACACAACATCTTACAAGGATTCCTTCATACTTCTTTATAGTGATGCCCCATTTCCACCTCTGCAAGGAGACACTTTTAAGGATATTAGTGGAGTAGATTCAGCTTTGGGGTTCAATCAGGGGTGTTTTAGACTCCACACGACACAAGGGGGCACTGCAGCATTTTCCTTGCCAAGGCAAAGAGGACAGGCAAGTCAATACATCTTCATCTGACTTAAGAATAAATACATTCCAGGTTTACAACTTTGTGAGAGAGTTTTACATAGCCACTGTTTGCAAAATGGACCTAGAAATGTAGTAAGTACTACCAGAGCTCAAAGAAAAATCTATCAGAATGTCTTCAAAATGCCGTTGTATTTTGAATAGGAAAAATCTAAAGTTGACTTTGATCATTGCATTTTAGCATATCTTGAAATATTCTTAATATTTAATATCTTTAATTAAGTATCATTAATACTGCTAAGGAGGGGGAAGGAATAGAGGAACCAGAGGGGTCAGGGACATCCCACAAGAACACAGTCTAGAGAATGAACTGACAGAGACTCGTGGACACTTGAGATCAGAGAGCCTGTACGGGTCTGACCTAGGTCCTCTACATATATGCTATGGCTAAGTGGCTTGGTGATCTTGTGGACATTCTCAAAGTGGGAATAGGGCTTGTTCCTGACTCTTTGGTGTACTTGTGGGATAACTTTCCTGCTACTGGGTTGCCTTGTCCAGCTTTGATGTGGTGGTATGTGCCTAGTCTTATTGTAGCTTGTTATGCTGTGCTTGGTTGATGTCCCTGGGAGGCCTAATCTTTTCTGAGGGGAAGAAGGAGGGGTCTGGAAGTCTTCAGGGAGGAGAGGGAAGGAAAACTGTGGTTGGGATGTACTAAATAAGAGCAATAATCCGAAAAGAAAATATTATTTATTTATAAGGCAAAATGATAGGATTGGCTTGCATTTAGCAGACATAGCCTAACTAACAAGTTCTTTAGAGTTTGATTTGAATCCGTTCCAAAATATTTTGATTGGACCTTTTCTGTATTATATACCTCATGGGCTTTGCTTCTTCATGACTGTGACTATGCAAATGGTATAACAAATAATACTTAATATTGGCATATAGCTGGTGCCAATTTAAAGCCAAGAGTATCAAGCAATACACAGATTCTTTCCTTTATAATCTATTTGTCTCTACAAAACACATATGCTTACCCCCGAGAAGTGTCTCACTAATTACACAGGCTTGTATTGGATATGTCACTTAATCATATAGATATACAAATGAAAAAATGAAGAAAACTACATTCACAAGAGTAGGCTAATCAATAATAATTGATTTGCTCAGTGACTCTTGACAAGGGTCAGAATTAATGAAAACTTCTTTGAGAACTTACAATTTTCTCATTGGAAGTGACAGTGAGTTGTGCTACACAGTTTCTACTGTAGTTGTCTTTAGAAATTTCTAGTGTCCTTTCTTCATTTGGGGTGTTGATTTTATAATTTTCAAGCACTGAAGCAGGGCTATGCACCTTATGGAAGCATAAAATTTGTACCATAAAAATCTATCCAAGTTCTTCATTCCCAAAAGATAAAAATAAGCTCATGAATAAATGATTTGATAAGTTCCCTTGTTTTCTTTTGCTATCGGTATAGACAGTCAAAATATCTATCCTCATAGCAAATGTCTTAGTTCAGAACTCACTAATCCCTTGTTTACGTCTGTCTTCTGGATGGACATGTGAAAACAAAGAAAGTGGCTCTCTGAGACGGTCCAGAATATTTACAATGTATGGATGCTTATGCTGCTTAGCTACTGACTTCTTTGTTGAGGGGATAAAACCATACAGAGAAGCAAGATGGACCCTAGGGGAATAATTTACTGGTGAGGATCTATTTTTTAGTGTGAAAAAAAATACTCAGGATTTCGATATGTTCTAATTAATGTGCTCAAGTGGTGGGTTGCTGTCCAGCATGTGGCTTTCCGTATTAAGGTGATTTCATTGTATGAAAGCAGTTAGCAGTGCAATCTAGGGGAGAAAGAGTGATGTTTACAGTCTGGAGATATTTTCACCTCTAGCGACAACCACAAGGTGATTAATAGCATCTGAGGAAGCACGAAGGTAACTTAAAATTTTAAGAAATTAAGAGTAGCTGGAGCTACTTGTATACATGTGTGCAAATAATAAAAACAACTGGTGTATCATTTCTTATTTATTTGTGAAATAGCCTAAATAACTGATAAATAACTGTAAATAGTTATTGGACACATATGATTGTAATAGGCACAGTTTAATACACAGCCAGTTTTAAAAATGTATCTACTTCCAAGTGACAGATACTGAAGATTAGATGACCTAACTCCTATCTACCACATCTCTAATGCCTCTTCCATGATACAGAGGGCATGTAACACAGCAGTCAACAGACAGCACTAATCTACTGAAGGACCCATTTTGCTATTTACCATTTGCTTTTTCCTTTTTCTCCAGCTAAGTATAGAAATTAAACTGGAACAGGAAAGTGAAACACAAGACAGTTAAAACATATAGTGAATAGCCGAAATAAGGCATCTATACTCAGGGCTCATGAGACTTGAACAAAGATGAAATGAAATCAATAAACAGACTACTTACATATATGGTTCCCTGAAGATGTCACTAGGCCAATTGTAACAACTGCCATGGAATATGGAGGAGCATGACATTTAAGTCCAAAGGATGAGAGTGTAAAAGTCATTTACTGAACTGGGAAGCTAACAGACTTTAGAAAAGTAAACTGAATGATCACAAGGGCATCAGCCTTTTGCAATCATCTTGAGCTAGTATGTAAGGAACAAATTTACTACCAACACATTTTCTGTGCTGTGACAACTAACAAAACTCTATGACCCTGCAGCTGGAAATCTACATGTGTAAATGATATTGCAAACCACCAGTCCCAGACTCATGTTGGAAAGAAACCTAAACAGAAAGATTGTCAGCCCAAGATAGAATTGTTCTATAAAACATAAATCAAATAATTAAGATCCCACTTGTTTAAGCTTCTAGGGTTCTTTGCAATAATTTTGTCTCCTTTACCATTCCTTTATTTAATTCTCTCTTTCACACTGTTGACTGCTTTAGTATGTAAGGGATGGGGGTGACAAGAGAATACGGATAAAGTTAAAGAAGAGTGATATGCATCATCAGGAATGAGGGAGTAGGAAAGCATGAAACACCTTGCAAGATCAGGTAACACCTCTTTCAGTATAGAATTTGGTAAAACGTGTCTCTACACTGTGGAATTTAGTGGGTCCAAGATGTGAGAAAAAAACTATTTCATGACAGTAGTGTTTGAATTCAACAAAGGTTGGAAGACAGTTACACAGTCAGTTACACACAAGGCAGCATTCAGGTAGCATGCCTGACTGGGAAAGAAAATTTGTCCTCAGATTACAATCTGTATGTAATATCAACTGTCATATTTGTGACCCATTGAATACAGCAAGTCTCCATGTTTAAAGAGCTTCAGAACCACATGAAATCTAGGTAAAAGAAGTAAATACATTTGTTTACTAAAAAAAGTGATTTGGGGTACAAATGATAAAGTCATGCTAGAGCTTCTCTGAATCTATGAGCATCTTCAAAGGAGAGGTACAAAGGGCTGTCTTTAATTGCTCATATGTGAGCTCTCTGTCATAAAAGAGTCATGACTCAGAAAAAAAAGAGAAAGTACGGCTGTGACACAAAGGAAATACTCCATATGATACTAAGTGCCACCTGAGAGTTTCTTAGTTATGTGATACAAACTCCCTTACTTCCTTATACCTAATTTGAATTGTTTTTCTTTCTGACACATTCTGTTAAGAGTGACCCATACTGACAATCTTGGTGTCTCAGTCCTGTCCTATAATGCCAGTTAATTGGGAGCCCGACACAAGAGAATTGCAAGTTTGATGCCCACATTGGGTACAGAATGAATGCAAAGCTGCTCAAGCAACTTAGTGAGATCCTGTCTCAAGACAAAAGTGTAAAAAGCAAAGGATATAGCTCAGTAGCAGCTCATTTGACTAGCATCTGCAATGCCCTAGGCTCAATCTCTAAGATAACATATACCAAAAATGATATAAGGAAGAGGAGCAGTAAGAATTTAGATGGGAAAGACAGCAAGAGGGAAAGCAATAAAGCGAGAGAAAGCAAACACAAACTGGTAAGATGGGCCAGTAAGATAGCTCAGCTTAGCAGAAAAGTGCCTGCTGCCAAGCCTGACAGTCTATGATTTGATTCCTTGGAACTCACATGCAGGAGGAGAGAAACTATTCTCCTAAACTGTCTTCTGATCTCCACATGTTCGTGGTAGCAAGTGTATGCATGTATGTGCATGTGTCTATGCATGTGTGTACAGAGACATACACAAATAAATTAATGTAAATATATATTTAAAGCAGCCAATAACATTCATATAGGATTAAATAAGAGCAAGATATTAACCATTAATAATATTATGAGCACATTTTCTGAAAACATTCTTAGAACAAGCAGAGGGCTAACATTTCCTATGGCAGATTTGAGACAGATTCATACCTGAGGCAAATTTAAAATACAGATTAATTTTTCATATGAAAAGTCAGTAATCTAGTCAGGATTTTTCCATAGAGATAAAAGTAAATCCACCTCCCTCCACAGTTGGGCCACAGAGCAGGGAACTCTCTGAGGATAGTAAACATAAGGACTTAGGAACACTTGGCGTTGCTAGGCAATGAAAAATTGCTAGCTTCACTGCCAAGTTTGCCAGATGAGGACCCTGAGGTCAGAGAGGATATCAGTATTTGAGTGAAGACAGCAAGTCTTCCCCAGTCCCCCAGTTCCCTAGACTGGAACTCAAACCTTCTATTTAAGTATAGAGTCTCTTTTATTCCCAGTCTACCTTTGGAGTTTTTTATTCTGTTTAAGTGAAAGGCTAGAAGGTAGGCATCAAGAAACAGGAAGCAGCTCAAACGGCAGTTAAGTACAAGGAACTGTGTTAGCCTGGGGAAGTTTGGGCAACGAGGATCTTTGTTATTTCAGTAAATAAATTCTCCTGGATAAAATCCAAGAATGCCTGCCTGACCCTGAGCTCTACTTTCCAGAGCAGAGAATTAAGCTAAATTCCAGGGACTGTGCTTCCTACAAGTGGGCAAAAGGTTAACAGCCTTCTAGAGATTCAAGAAGTGACTCATTCCACATCCTCTAGACAGCTTTTAATTTTTCAAGTACAGATATGGCTGATTAGGTGGGCTTGTGTATGGTCTCATAGCTCCAATTACTTTTTTTCACCTTCTTTCCCATTCCCGATACATTTCCCTCTTGAGTTTTAATGATACAAACAGCACTGATGCATCATCTTCTATACCCCAAAATGAAATAGATTCACGTAGTAGTTCTACAGCACTGAGCATTCAAGTCAAACTTGCTGTCTTGCCTTGCTCTGCCTTAATGGCCAACAGAAAATATGCTCAGAGACCTTTATAAGTCAAGCAGAGAACGTCTTAACATATTAACAGTGTCTTAATATTTTGTGGAATGCATTAGTGGCCTGGTTGGTTTTAAGATTCTGTTCTTTTTTGAGCTTTCCACATACCTTTCTCCTCTGCACATAATGAACCTTTCTCTTATCAGTCACACAGAACCTGAGTGACTTGAAAATTGAAGACCATCCACTTGAATAAATTACTTGGTGTAATAATGTCTAATGATACATCCTACATAATCATAGCAAGCCCTGCCCTTGAAATCATAGTCCCACATTCTATTACCCTATGTGCTTATCAATTCAGCCTAGCCAACAGAATTACTGGCTTTTAGATATCATCATTGAACAACAATGTTGACACTAAATTGTAGGTGTTATTTATTTATCAGCTAAAACATCTGTTATAGTCCTAAAAGACAATCACAGAGATTGCTTCTGCTCACATGCAGATGGCTGAACTCCATGCAGCTTCAAAGACTGACCTGGAGTCCAGCAGGTACTTAGAGAGCTCAGGTACTAATGACAACCTCAAATGAATTCATTTGCAATTTTCAACACAGACATGGTCATGAATACTTGAAATTAAAAAGAAAAAAGCTGAAAGTCTCAGTGATTGATTGTACTTTCAGCTAAATCTGCACTTACTGAGGAGGAAGGCATGAGAAAAATACTGCTTTCACTTAGTTTTCAGAGAATTGATGTGTAGCAGTCAGTGGGGTTTGGGAAAACGGATGTAATTAATTATGCACAGCACTAGGCTCCTGATTGAATGGGATACCCAGCTCTCAGAAGGTTGCCAGTGATGGATTGAAGCTGCATAGCCATAGCAATGGCCCTTGCAGTGGAAGTCATTACAGTAGGTGTCAGGTGACGTAAATCACAAGCAAAGAATGTAACCTCCCCCTACACATAAAGATTAGACTCAGCTTCAGAATGGAATTATTATGTGAAATGCCATCCTATTAGAACCCCAAAAGACAAGCCAATTGCTTTTTAAACAATTATAAACATGAAGCTTCCACATGGGGAATGCCCTTATCTGTGATTTTACATGTGGCCATATTCTGGAGCTCTTCCCACTCTCATGGTGACAGAGGCTGGGGAATGTGCTCAGGGTGCCACAATCCTGAATGTGTGCCTTAGGCAACACTGAAAGTATTTTCTCATACTTCTCATGCTAGGAACTGAAGATCAAGATCCTACACAATTTTACTTCTTGTGAGGCCTTTCTTCCTTACAGCCATGGTCACCTTGTCCCTTTGTCCTCACACAGCCCTTCTGTGTATACAAATATGTGATGGTAGAAAGGAGGGGAGAGGAAGAGAGGAGAAAGGAGAAAAGAAGATGGAGAAAGTGGAGAAAGGAAAAGAATGGGCTTTCTCTTCTATAAGGCCGCCAAACTTATAGAGTTATAAATCCAGCATTATGACTTCATTTAACCATAATTAATTTAAAAATCATCTAATAGTACTCACATTGGGAGGTCAGAGTTTCAGTACATAAATATCTGATGTGACAGTTTAGTCTATATAGAAATGATGGGCTTTGGGGAGGTATCAACATTATTTCATTCCAGAAAACATTGGTTCTTTTGCCATGAAAATAATCCCAAGAATGTAATTATCAAAAAGGATTATAACTGGGGTCTTATAGGTAGTTATCTGTAAGCTATCTTTTAACTATCTATCCATGGTCATCCTCCCACAAATACATAATTTTTTAAGTAAGATATAAATCCGGTTGGGCACAGTGGTACATATATTTAATCCCAAGACTTGGTAGGTAGAAGCAGAAGTATCAGAAATTCAATGTTATCCTTTCCAACATGGTGATTCCAAGGCCAGACTGGGATACAGAAGACCTTATCCAAAAGACCTTACTTTAAGAAGGTAGGAAGGCAGGCCGGGCAGTGGTGGCGCACGCCTTTAATCCCAGCACTTGGGAGGCAGAGGCAGGTGGATTTCTGAGTTCGAGGCCAGCCTGGTCTACAGAGTGAGTTCCAGGACAGCCAGGGCTATACAGAGAAACCCTGTCTCAAAAAACCAAAAAAAAAAAAAAAAAGAAGGTAGGAAGGCAGCTGTGAAACACCCAGCACTTTCCTATATCTCACAAAATCTTAAGCAAAACAAGAGGTATTGGGAATATTAATTGTAAACTGAACAGAAAGACCAGGTAAAATCTTCAAATACTGGGCTTCATATTTAGAAAAAAAGACAGACGATCCTATATTTGGGCACTATAAAACTGTATTTGCCCAACATAGGAGTTCTCAGGGTTAGCTTTTGGAAACAGAGGGATCCTAATCATTTACCTGGAATGTCGGCAGGACATTCAACAACTAGCAGCTGCCATAGCTGCTAGCACAATCTAATAGGAAAAGCAGGAGAATGCCCCTACTTGCAATAGCCCTTGCTGGCCTAACCTGTTTGAATCTACTACAGAAAATAACTCACTACCCCCACTAAATACAATGCAAAACTCAATTTGAAGGGTCTCCACACATCCACTTCCCCAGGAAGGAAATACTGAGCAGCTTTTGCTTTTATCTTTGGTCTGTACTTGTTTTCCTTGTGATTATTTCTCACATCTACACTCCATGCTTTCATTCTTTCATATCTTGCATTCTTTCCCTTACCTAACTCACTTTTTTATTGCTTACTAATGCTTTTATTTCTGTAATTTATTTTGTACTTTTTGAGACACAGTCTGATGTATCCTACGCTGGCCTTGAACACAGCCAAGGACAGCCTTGAAGTTCAGATCATTCACTCACCTTTACCTTAAAATCATTTTGGGGATGATTATATATATTTCCTCAAAATAGTTAGGAAATGCCCCACTACCTAAGTCCCCCCCTCCACACTTTTGTCATTTATCAAACTGCATGTACCAACTAACAATTTGAACTCCCTGTTCAGGTAGAAGGGTTTGGTCCATTAATAGGCAAGAGAAGCAGGTGGAGAACAAAGTAAAAGGAGTCCTGCAGTAAGTGGGAGACTAGTTCTGAATCTCAAAAGAGTTCCTTCCGCATAAAACAGCATCACTGAAGAAAAGTTCTCTAGAACTGGCATGAGTGAAGGGATGTTTTATGTTTAGAAGAGTAAACTGCAGAACTTCAATGACTTGATATGTTAAAGCACAGTGCGTCTGGATTACCCAGGCAATATTTTGAGAATTTTTATTAATCAACTACATGCTAATTAGAAACTATAAGTAAACAGACTATCAAAGAGATTTTAAATTCCTGACAGGAAAATTCTAAGTAGCTTGTCCTCCTGTATTTGTTATTTGATATGTTACGTGGTTTATATGACATATAACTTTGTGCTATTTTTTTATTTATCACAATTCTAAAGGAAATAGTATAAAATCAGTAATAGTACAAGTTCATGAAAATAAAGTATATTAAAATCCATGGTCTGACATTATCAAAGGCAAATTTCAGGATGTTTTGACAAAGAAATCTAGGTCTGGTGTCTTATTCTACATTGTAATGTTTTAAGGGAGAGAAATGGCATATTGTTATGAAAGAACTGAGGAAGACAGAAGAAATAAAGACTATTTCTTATTTATTAGAGAAAAAAACTCTAAAGACTACAATCAATGGTTTCTTTGCCTGCCTACAACCACCATAGCTGGTGCCATTAATTAGATACAAGGAACCTAATAGGAATCACCAAGAATGAAACCTAAGAAAGATGAAACATAATACACGGAGGGCATCCATTGTGGCCTCAAAAATGATGTTCAGTAAAATGAGCCTCACAATCTTAGGAATATATTCCCTGAATGTTAGGCAAAAACCTCAAAGACATGTAGAAAGAATCTTAGATATTACAGATGATAGGTCTAGGAAGTCCACCATATGACTACAAAAAGACCCTAAATGACAGAAGAAAATGAAAGGAGGAAGTATACAGTTTTGAATGTCCAATATCAACTAAATATGAGGGCCAATAGACTAGAAATATATTCACTCCACAATTCAGAAACCTGGTCTTACACATGTACCTAAACAATTTACTACAAATAAGAAAATTACTTAAGAATTAAGACTGGCCCTGACTGGTCCCTTGGACTGGAGCAGACACAGAGTCGGTCTGCTCCTGTCC
>NW_021624681.1:0-14189 GCF_004785775.1 Grammomys surdaster
AGGCATCTGCAGTGAAAGATAGCACTGAAAGCACTGTAGAAGAGCAGAAGAGCAAATAGTTTGGTGACCTTGTTAAGCAATTGTAAGCCACAGGGCTGCCTTAGACTCATAGGCATGAATATACGATGAGACTAATCATCAGTTTTGTTTTTTCCAGTGACATTTAGCCACTTAGTTATCCTGGTGCAACATGTAAAAATAAGAACTTTGATTTTTAACTTGGTGGATTCTACTCATTCCAAAGTAAACATGAGAAACAATAGCAAAGCTGTAGGAATAAAGAAGGGTATGCTCATAAACATAGGCTTTGAAATTGATGAAATGGTACAGATGTCTTAGCAGTTCAGAATGCTTACTGCTTTTGGAAAGAGGACCCAGTTCAGTTCTCAGACCTCATATCAGGTGGCTCACAACTGATGTTAACTCCAGCTCCAGGGATATGGTGCTATTATGTCCTGGCCACTGTGGATACCTGCACTTAATGTACACATAACTACACATAGGTATATACACACATAAATAATAACAAAAATAAAATAAATCTTTGAAAAGTAACATTAGGACAGAGGATTAAAAGATAAGAAAATGAGGGCCTGGGGCACTGCTTGCTATGGGGACTTGCTGCCATGCTTTACAATCTGAGTTCAATCTCCCAACACAATGGTGTAAAGATAGAGTTGACTGCTCAGATTTGTCCTCACCTCCATATGTGCAATGACATCCATGTGCTCAGATAATCACACATACACAAAATACATGAAACATAATAAAAATATTAAAATACATATAGGGACATGCTCCATAAAATCTGAGGTTATAATAGTAACATTAGTTGACGGACAGTCTCTCTTATTTCAGCAGCTATACTTCTGTCTCCTGCTTCTAAGCAGCTGTCAACAACTTAAAACACTTCCTTCTATCATCCTTTCCTCTTTGTGTTTTTCTATTCTTTTCAACCTGTCCCCCAAGCTGGAAGCAAGCAATGAGAATGGACAAAGCTGAATGTTAGGTGTATGTGGATTGGGTTGAAAGCAGGCAGGATCAGGTATAAGGGGTACCCAAGTGAGTGCTGATGAAAGGAGAGAAGAAACCACCCTATCCTTTCTTCTACCCTTCAAGTTTGGGTCAACACATCAAGAGGTGCACTGCCTCTAGAGTACTAGCAATTAAATCCAGTCATTATGTTTGTTCCTAGCCTCAGTCTGCATGGCTTTTCAAAATGATTGGATCAAGACAGATTTTCTCCTTGCTTGTCTGGTTTAAAGGTGCATTTCCACACTCAGCACACATCCAAGTCATTGTATAGCAGAGAAATGCCATTACTTTGCCTCTTGACATGCACTGCACATAAATCACTCCATTGGAGGCCCTGACCAAAATAGAAAGAATTCTCTAGAATAGTAAATTGTTCCCATGAACTATTTAAACTTAATACTGTAAGAGAGATTTGGCAGAACATGTCTTTTATTCTTTTAAAATGATTATGTTAGTACTTCTAATAAGACACAGCTGAAAACAATGCATAGATAATCTTCAAAAGATAAATATGATTATTTCATTAAAGAATATTCTCTCATGAAAAAGCATGTATTTATTATACAGCACAGGAGAAATTTTGACATTAATTTGCTTTTTTCCCTATTGTAACCTATCATCTTAGTATTTTGTAGACCTTATTTCTAACTATTGTTTCTTTATTCACCTATCAACCAAAATATCTTCATATTTAGTTGACTATGGGACAAACAAAAAGATAAAGCAGTAAAAAAACTCCTGCTCTCAGACAAATTATCAAACAATAGCAGTACAAGGAAAAATGTATTAATTAAATAAAAGCCAATCTGTGTGTCATCTGAGTTTGTGTGTTATCATCTGCTATCTCAACTTCTCATAGTATTTTCTCTCTTTTTGTATTGTGTAAGTGAGGAGACTGTTGCTGTTTGTGTATTAGTGGGTGTAGAGGTCAAAGGTCAACCTTGAGTGTTGTTTGTCAGGTGCCACCTACCCTCCACTGTGTTCTTAAGTTCTTATTGTTCTGCCTGCATTAATGTTTATTCATCATGTGTGTCTAGTATCCAGAGGCCAGAAAAAGCTGTTGGATTCCCCTATAACTGAAGTTTTGCAGTTTTGAGGTACTATATAGTTTTTTGAATCAAATCTAAGTCACACTGGTTTTCAAAGTATATGAAATAGTAAGTACATGCCTTTAATCCCAACCCTTGGGAAGTAGAGGCAGGAGAATGAAAAACAATCAAGGTCACCTTCAGATAACAGGGCATTCATAACCCGTCTGGGTTATATAGGCAGTGTCTCAAAAAATAGGATTCTATATTCTAAGGAAGAAAACCAGAAAACAAATCCATGAAAAAATCATGCCAATGGAAGTTTCAGTAAAAGGTGACTATCCAAGAGAGATGCCTTTTGGACCCATTATAGGGGTACAGGAAACTGCAAGAGAATTCAACTTACCAGAAAACGGCACTGGATGCCAAATGCAAGTGAAGCAGCTTCCCAACTCAGCAATGTATGCCAAGGTAGAACAGCCTATTAGGACAGAAAACTTACTGTGAGTTTAAAAAGTCTTGGAAACATGCACACTCATGGGGTTTTAAGTATTACAAAGGGCAGGAATTTACTCATTCTTCACAATAAATAAAATTTGTTATTTCATATGGTATGTTTGCATCCCAAGAACCGAATGTCACTAACAGTGACTGCTTACTTCCCTTCTGACTTGCAGGAGTGGCAAAGTTATGCCTGTGGTAGTTGTCAACAATTCAAGAACAGGCATGGATGGGTTACATATTGGGTTATTTTTGCTGCTGTTGAAGATGGATGGGTCTTTTGCCTTTATTTTAAATATTTTATCATTTGAAACTTATATCTCAATTTACCACTAATCCTCTCTTTCAATCACTTTACTAAACATATGCATATATTACCAATGTGGTATTACACATTTGATTCTGCAGACTGCCAACAATTGCTTCCTAAACACAACATGTTGGTCACTAGGTCACTCTGACAGCTTAAGACCAATACACACACACACACATACACACACACACACACACACATGGCTAAACAAAAAAGGATCTTTCTGATTTTCTTTATCTTTGTAGCTAATAGCCAACCTTTGTTGTTTTCCTTTCTGTCTTAGGCATCTAGCCTAGCATCAGAAATCAACTTGTTTTTCATGGGCTTTTCATTTCTTTTCTCTCCCGTCTCTGCCACATGATACATTCTAATCTCATAGACATTTTGGACAGAGACCCAGTTATTAGATGAACGTAGAGACAATAGAAAAACTGGGGAGAAACCACAGCAACAAGGGAACTTGTTCTGTCTCACAGTAGAGAAGACTCACAGTGGACCATCAAATAACATTAGCTAAATACTGGTGCAAAAGTCTGTCCAGAAAAAAATTTGCTACTTCCCTAGCAAGTATGTTGTACCCTAGTTAAGACAGTATTAACTATCTCAAATACATAATTTCTATGTGCCTGTCACTACTGTGGATCCATATTCTCTAATTACCAAAGGCTAAAAACAAAATGAGAAGGCAGATCTGGGACCAAGTTTGACAACAAGGCAACATGAAACCCAAAAAGATCACAGTCCAGACTAAAGTTGGAGAGAATAAAAGATGCATTCTGTTTTAATTCTTTCATAGATACAGAGTGTAGACAGGAATCCAAGGCTTCAAGTTAGTCCTGTGTGCAGTGAATTTGGTGTTAAAACCCCTTACAGTAAACATGTGAACATAATCAAATTTCAGGGTCATCTGAATTAATATCGAATTAATATTGAATTTAAAAAGCTTTAGAACCATCTTATATGGGAATTCATTGGTTCGAATATTCATTAAGGTTAACCAAAAGGTGGGTCTGTACCAAGTTCAAGGTAGACCAACCAAATATTAGCTGCCTGCAATAGGATTCCTCCTGTTCCCCTAAACTCCTAAATATAGTTTCCTACTTCACACTGTGTGCAAACTTATCTAACTACAATTTTCATCCCAGAATGACCTTCAACCAGTTTTATATAATGTCCCATGCTGATGCCCTTTACTCAGCATAACTATCAGCCCTGGTCCTACAGTCTCTGTGTTCTCTTGTTCTAATCACTCTTTGCTACAGTTGACAATATATAGCTCTGCTACCCAAGACAAATAGGTTTAGGCTCTATCTCATAGGAATTTCAAGGCCCATGCAAATCTAGGTTCTTGTTCCACAAAGCAGTTCTAAAAGAGTATCACAAGAAAGAAGATGGTGACATATTGTACAGATACCGACTTTGGATTTATGCCCCAAACTTGAGCATCTTATCTTTTCAGGGAAATTCTAAGATAAATTATAAGATTTTTTTCATCCCATATGCCTTGTTGAAAGTAGGATGTTGAAATTCTGAGTAAGGAAAACAAATGAGAAACAGACAAAGACAGCCTGTGATAATAAGAGTTAAGTCTAGCCATTATTCTAATAATCTCCCTTGCGTCAATGTCATCCTTGGAACATCTATGACCACTAGGACAATTTTGGAAAGAGTAGTCTTCTTATTCCAGTTGAGTAGTGAGCAAGTTCTAATTTTTATCTAGCAGAACACAACATCTTACAAGGATTCCTTCATACTTCTTTATAGTGATGCCCCATTTCCACCTCTGCAAGGAGACACTTTTAAGGATATTAGTGGAGTAGATTCAGCTTTGGGGTTCAATCAGGGGTGTTTTAGACTCCACACGACACAAGGGGGCACTGCAGCATTTTCCTTGCCAAGGCAAAGAGGACAGGCAAGTCAATACATCTTCATCTGACTTAAGAATAAATACATTCCAGGTTTACAACTTTGTGAGAGAGTTTTACATAGCCACTGTTTGCAAAATGGACCTAGAAATGTAGTAAGTACTACCAGAGCTCAAAGAAAAATCTATCAGAATGTCTTCAAAATGCCGTTGTATTTTGAATAGGAAAAATCTAAAGTTGACTTTGATCATTGCATTTTAGCATATCTTGAAATATTCTTAATATTTAATATCTTTAATTAAGTATCATTAATACTGCTAAGGAGGGGGAAGGAATAGAGGAACCAGAGGGGTCAGGGACATCCCACAAGAACACAGTCTAGAGAATGAACTGACAGAGACTCGTGGACACTTGAGATCAGAGAGCCTGTACGGGTCTGACCTAGGTCCTCTACATATATGCTATGGCTAAGTGGCTTGGTGATCTTGTGGACATTCTCAAAGTGGGAATAGGGCTTGTTCCTGACTCTTTGGTGTACTTGTGGGATAACTTTCCTGCTACTGGGTTGCCTTGTCCAGCTTTGATGTGGTGGTATGTGCCTAGTCTTATTGTAGCTTGTTATGCTGTGCTTGGTTGATGTCCCTGGGAGGCCTAATCTTTTCTGAGGGGAAGAAGGAGGGGTCTGGAAGTCTTCAGGGAGGAGAGGGAAGGAAAACTGTGGTTGGGATGTACTAAATAAGAGCAATAATCCGAAAAGAAAATATTATTTATTTATAAGGCAAAATGATAGGATTGGCTTGCATTTAGCAGACATAGCCTAACTAACAAGTTCTTTAGAGTTTGATTTGAATCCGTTCCAAAATATTTTGATTGGACCTTTTCTGTATTATATACCTCATGGGCTTTGCTTCTTCATGACTGTGACTATGCAAATGGTATAACAAATAATACTTAATATTGGCATATAGCTGGTGCCAATTTAAAGCCAAGAGTATCAAGCAATACACAGATTCTTTCCTTTATAATCTATTTGTCTCTACAAAACACATATGCTTACCCCCGAGAAGTGTCTCACTAATTACACAGGCTTGTATTGGATATGTCACTTAATCATATAGATATACAAATGAAAAAATGAAGAAAACTACATTCACAAGAGTAGGCTAATCAATAATAATTGATTTGCTCAGTGACTCTTGACAAGGGTCAGAATTAATGAAAACTTCTTTGAGAACTTACAATTTTCTCATTGGAAGTGACAGTGAGTTGTGCTACACAGTTTCTACTGTAGTTGTCTTTAGAAATTTCTAGTGTCCTTTCTTCATTTGGGGTGTTGATTTTATAATTTTCAAGCACTGAAGCAGGGCTATGCACCTTATGGAAGCATAAAATTTGTACCATAAAAATCTATCCAAGTTCTTCATTCCCAAAAGATAAAAATAAGCTCATGAATAAATGATTTGATAAGTTCCCTTGTTTTCTTTTGCTATCGGTATAGACAGTCAAAATATCTATCCTCATAGCAAATGTCTTAGTTCAGAACTCACTAATCCCTTGTTTACGTCTGTCTTCTGGATGGACATGTGAAAACAAAGAAAGTGGCTCTCTGAGACGGTCCAGAATATTTACAATGTATGGATGCTTATGCTGCTTAGCTACTGACTTCTTTGTTGAGGGGATAAAACCATACAGAGAAGCAAGATGGACCCTAGGGGAATAATTTACTGGTGAGGATCTATTTTTTAGTGTGAAAAAAAATACTCAGGATTTCGATATGTTCTAATTAATGTGCTCAAGTGGTGGGTTGCTGTCCAGCATGTGGCTTTCCGTATTAAGGTGATTTCATTGTATGAAAGCAGTTAGCAGTGCAATCTAGGGGAGAAAGAGTGATGTTTACAGTCTGGAGATATTTTCACCTCTAGCGACAACCACAAGGTGATTAATAGCATCTGAGGAAGCACGAAGGTAACTTAAAATTTTAAGAAATTAAGAGTAGCTGGAGCTACTTGTATACATGTGTGCAAATAATAAAAACAACTGGTGTATCATTTCTTATTTATTTGTGAAATAGCCTAAATAACTGATAAATAACTGTAAATAGTTATTGGACACATATGATTGTAATAGGCACAGTTTAATACACAGCCAGTTTTAAAAATGTATCTACTTCCAAGTGACAGATACTGAAGATTAGATGACCTAACTCCTATCTACCACATCTCTAATGCCTCTTCCATGATACAGAGGGCATGTAACACAGCAGTCAACAGACAGCACTAATCTACTGAAGGACCCATTTTGCTATTTACCATTTGCTTTTTCCTTTTTCTCCAGCTAAGTATAGAAATTAAACTGGAACAGGAAAGTGAAACACAAGACAGTTAAAACATATAGTGAATAGCCGAAATAAGGCATCTATACTCAGGGCTCATGAGACTTGAACAAAGATGAAATGAAATCAATAAACAGACTACTTACATATATGGTTCCCTGAAGATGTCACTAGGCCAATTGTAACAACTGCCATGGAATATGGAGGAGCATGACATTTAAGTCCAAAGGATGAGAGTGTAAAAGTCATTTACTGAACTGGGAAGCTAACAGACTTTAGAAAAGTAAACTGAATGATCACAAGGGCATCAGCCTTTTGCAATCATCTTGAGCTAGTATGTAAGGAACAAATTTACTACCAACACATTTTCTGTGCTGTGACAACTAACAAAACTCTATGACCCTGCAGCTGGAAATCTACATGTGTAAATGATATTGCAAACCACCAGTCCCAGACTCATGTTGGAAAGAAACCTAAACAGAAAGATTGTCAGCCCAAGATAGAATTGTTCTATAAAACATAAATCAAATAATTAAGATCCCACTTGTTTAAGCTTCTAGGGTTCTTTGCAATAATTTTGTCTCCTTTACCATTCCTTTATTTAATTCTCTCTTTCACACTGTTGACTGCTTTAGTATGTAAGGGATGGGGGTGACAAGAGAATACGGATAAAGTTAAAGAAGAGTGATATGCATCATCAGGAATGAGGGAGTAGGAAAGCATGAAACACCTTGCAAGATCAGGTAACACCTCTTTCAGTATAGAATTTGGTAAAACGTGTCTCTACACTGTGGAATTTAGTGGGTCCAAGATGTGAGAAAAAAACTATTTCATGACAGTAGTGTTTGAATTCAACAAAGGTTGGAAGACAGTTACACAGTCAGTTACACACAAGGCAGCATTCAGGTAGCATGCCTGACTGGGAAAGAAAATTTGTCCTCAGATTACAATCTGTATGTAATATCAACTGTCATATTTGTGACCCATTGAATACAGCAAGTCTCCATGTTTAAAGAGCTTCAGAACCACATGAAATCTAGGTAAAAGAAGTAAATACATTTGTTTACTAAAAAAAGTGATTTGGGGTACAAATGATAAAGTCATGCTAGAGCTTCTCTGAATCTATGAGCATCTTCAAAGGAGAGGTACAAAGGGCTGTCTTTAATTGCTCATATGTGAGCTCTCTGTCATAAAAGAGTCATGACTCAGAAAAAAAAGAGAAAGTACGGCTGTGACACAAAGGAAATACTCCATATGATACTAAGTGCCACCTGAGAGTTTCTTAGTTATGTGATACAAACTCCCTTACTTCCTTATACCTAATTTGAATTGTTTTTCTTTCTGACACATTCTGTTAAGAGTGACCCATACTGACAATCTTGGTGTCTCAGTCCTGTCCTATAATGCCAGTTAATTGGGAGCCCGACACAAGAGAATTGCAAGTTTGATGCCCACATTGGGTACAGAATGAATGCAAAGCTGCTCAAGCAACTTAGTGAGATCCTGTCTCAAGACAAAAGTGTAAAAAGCAAAGGATATAGCTCAGTAGCAGCTCATTTGACTAGCATCTGCAATGCCCTAGGCTCAATCTCTAAGATAACATATACCAAAAATGATATAAGGAAGAGGAGCAGTAAGAATTTAGATGGGAAAGACAGCAAGAGGGAAAGCAATAAAGCGAGAGAAAGCAAACACAAACTGGTAAGATGGGCCAGTAAGATAGCTCAGCTTAGCAGAAAAGTGCCTGCTGCCAAGCCTGACAGTCTATGATTTGATTCCTTGGAACTCACATGCAGGAGGAGAGAAACTATTCTCCTAAACTGTCTTCTGATCTCCACATGTTCGTGGTAGCAAGTGTATGCATGTATGTGCATGTGTCTATGCATGTGTGTACAGAGACATACACAAATAAATTAATGTAAATATATATTTAAAGCAGCCAATAACATTCATATAGGATTAAATAAGAGCAAGATATTAACCATTAATAATATTATGAGCACATTTTCTGAAAACATTCTTAGAACAAGCAGAGGGCTAACATTTCCTATGGCAGATTTGAGACAGATTCATACCTGAGGCAAATTTAAAATACAGATTAATTTTTCATATGAAAAGTCAGTAATCTAGTCAGGATTTTTCCATAGAGATAAAAGTAAATCCACCTCCCTCCACAGTTGGGCCACAGAGCAGGGAACTCTCTGAGGATAGTAAACATAAGGACTTAGGAACACTTGGCGTTGCTAGGCAATGAAAAATTGCTAGCTTCACTGCCAAGTTTGCCAGATGAGGACCCTGAGGTCAGAGAGGATATCAGTATTTGAGTGAAGACAGCAAGTCTTCCCCAGTCCCCCAGTTCCCTAGACTGGAACTCAAACCTTCTATTTAAGTATAGAGTCTCTTTTATTCCCAGTCTACCTTTGGAGTTTTTTATTCTGTTTAAGTGAAAGGCTAGAAGGTAGGCATCAAGAAACAGGAAGCAGCTCAAACGGCAGTTAAGTACAAGGAACTGTGTTAGCCTGGGGAAGTTTGGGCAACGAGGATCTTTGTTATTTCAGTAAATAAATTCTCCTGGATAAAATCCAAGAATGCCTGCCTGACCCTGAGCTCTACTTTCCAGAGCAGAGAATTAAGCTAAATTCCAGGGACTGTGCTTCCTACAAGTGGGCAAAAGGTTAACAGCCTTCTAGAGATTCAAGAAGTGACTCATTCCACATCCTCTAGACAGCTTTTAATTTTTCAAGTACAGATATGGCTGATTAGGTGGGCTTGTGTATGGTCTCATAGCTCCAATTACTTTTTTTCACCTTCTTTCCCATTCCCGATACATTTCCCTCTTGAGTTTTAATGATACAAACAGCACTGATGCATCATCTTCTATACCCCAAAATGAAATAGATTCACGTAGTAGTTCTACAGCACTGAGCATTCAAGTCAAACTTGCTGTCTTGCCTTGCTCTGCCTTAATGGCCAACAGAAAATATGCTCAGAGACCTTTATAAGTCAAGCAGAGAACGTCTTAACATATTAACAGTGTCTTAATATTTTGTGGAATGCATTAGTGGCCTGGTTGGTTTTAAGATTCTGTTCTTTTTTGAGCTTTCCACATACCTTTCTCCTCTGCACATAATGAACCTTTCTCTTATCAGTCACACAGAACCTGAGTGACTTGAAAATTGAAGACCATCCACTTGAATAAATTACTTGGTGTAATAATGTCTAATGATACATCCTACATAATCATAGCAAGCCCTGCCCTTGAAATCATAGTCCCACATTCTATTACCCTATGTGCTTATCAATTCAGCCTAGCCAACAGAATTACTGGCTTTTAGATATCATCATTGAACAACAATGTTGACACTAAATTGTAGGTGTTATTTATTTATCAGCTAAAACATCTGTTATAGTCCTAAAAGACAATCACAGAGATTGCTTCTGCTCACATGCAGATGGCTGAACTCCATGCAGCTTCAAAGACTGACCTGGAGTCCAGCAGGTACTTAGAGAGCTCAGGTACTAATGACAACCTCAAATGAATTCATTTGCAATTTTCAACACAGACATGGTCATGAATACTTGAAATTAAAAAGAAAAAAGCTGAAAGTCTCAGTGATTGATTGTACTTTCAGCTAAATCTGCACTTACTGAGGAGGAAGGCATGAGAAAAATACTGCTTTCACTTAGTTTTCAGAGAATTGATGTGTAGCAGTCAGTGGGGTTTGGGAAAACGGATGTAATTAATTATGCACAGCACTAGGCTCCTGATTGAATGGGATACCCAGCTCTCAGAAGGTTGCCAGTGATGGATTGAAGCTGCATAGCCATAGCAATGGCCCTTGCAGTGGAAGTCATTACAGTAGGTGTCAGGTGACGTAAATCACAAGCAAAGAATGTAACCTCCCCCTACACATAAAGATTAGACTCAGCTTCAGAATGGAATTATTATGTGAAATGCCATCCTATTAGAACCCCAAAAGACAAGCCAATTGCTTTTTAAACAATTATAAACATGAAGCTTCCACATGGGGAATGCCCTTATCTGTGATTTTACATGTGGCCATATTCTGGAGCTCTTCCCACTCTCATGGTGACAGAGGCTGGGGAATGTGCTCAGGGTGCCACAATCCTGAATGTGTGCCTTAGGCAACACTGAAAGTATTTTCTCATACTTCTCATGCTAGGAACTGAAGATCAAGATCCTACACAATTTTACTTCTTGTGAGGCCTTTCTTCCTTACAGCCATGGTCACCTTGTCCCTTTGTCCTCACACAGCCCTTCTGTGTATACAAATATGTGATGGTAGAAAGGAGGGGAGAGGAAGAGAGGAGAAAGGAGAAAAGAAGATGGAGAAAGTGGAGAAAGGAAAAGAATGGGCTTTCTCTTCTATAAGGCCGCCAAACTTATAGAGTTATAAATCCAGCATTATGACTTCATTTAACCATAATTAATTTAAAAATCATCTAATAGTACTCACATTGGGAGGTCAGAGTTTCAGTACATAAATATCTGATGTGACAGTTTAGTCTATATAGAAATGATGGGCTTTGGGGAGGTATCAACATTATTTCATTCCAGAAAACATTGGTTCTTTTGCCATGAAAATAATCCCAAGAATGTAATTATCAAAAAGGATTATAACTGGGGTCTTATAGGTAGTTATCTGTAAGCTATCTTTTAACTATCTATCCATGGTCATCCTCCCACAAATACATAATTTTTTAAGTAAGATATAAATCCGGTTGGGCACAGTGGTACATATATTTAATCCCAAGACTTGGTAGGTAGAAGCAGAAGTATCAGAAATTCAATGTTATCCTTTCCAACATGGTGATTCCAAGGCCAGACTGGGATACAGAAGACCTTATCCAAAAGACCTTACTTTAAGAAGGTAGGAAGGCAGGCCGGGCAGTGGTGGCGCACGCCTTTAATCCCAGCACTTGGGAGGCAGAGGAAGTCGGATTTCTGAGTTCGAGGCCAGCCTGGTCTACAGAGTGAGTTCCAGGACAGCCAGGGCTATACAGAGAAACCCTGTCTCAAAAAACCAAAAAAAAAAAAAAAAAGAAGGTAGGAAGGCAGCTGTGAAACACCCAGCACTTTCCTATATCTCACAAAATCTTAAGCAAAACAAGAGGTATTGGGAATATTAATTGTAAACTGAACAGAAAGACCAGGTAAAATCTTCAAATACTGGGCTTCATATTTAGAAAAAAAGACAGACGATCCTATATTTGGGCACTATAAAACTGTATTTGCCCAACATAGGAGTTCTCAGGGTTAGCTTTTGGAAACAGAGGGATCCTAATCATTTACCTGGAATGTCGGCAGGACATTCAACAACTAGCAGCTGCCATAGCTGCTAGCACAATCTAATAGGAAAAGCAGGAGAATGCCCCTACTTGCAATAGCCCTTGCTGGCCTAACCTGTTTGAATCTACTACAGAAAATAACTCACTACCCCCACTAAATACAATGCAAAACTCAATTTGAAGGGTCTCCACACATCCACTTCCCCAGGAAGGAAATACTGAGCAGCTTTTGCTTTTATCTTTGGTCTGTACTTGTTTTCCTTGTGATTATTTCTCACATCTACACTCCATGCTTTCATTCTTTCATATCTTGCATTCTTTCCCTTACCTAACTCACTTTTTTATTGCTTACTAATGCTTTTATTTCTGTAATTTATTTTGTACTTTTTGAGACACAGTCTGATGTATCCTACGCTGGCCTTGAACACAGCCAAGGACAGCCTTGAAGTTCAGATCATTCACTCACCTTTACCTTAAAATCATTTTGGGGATGATTATATATATTTCCTCAAAATAGTTAGGAAATGCCCCACTACCTAAGTCCCCCCCTCCACACTTTTGTCATTTATCAAACTGCATGTACCAACTAACAATTTGAACTCCCTGTTCAGGTAGAAGGGTTTGGTCCATTAATAGGCAAGAGAAGCAGGTGGAGAACAAAGTAAAAGGAGTCCTGCAGTAAGTGGGAGACTAGTTCTGAATCTCAAAAGAGTTCCTTCCGCATAAAACAGCATCACTGAAGAAAAGTTCTCTAGAACTGGCATGAGTGAAGGGATGTTTTATGTTTAGAAGAGTAAACTGCAGAACTTCAATGACTTGATATGTTAAAGCACAGTGCGTCTGGATTACCCAGGCAATATTTTGAGAATTTTTATTAATCAACTACATGCTAATTAGAAACTATAAGTAAACAGACTATCAAAGAGATTTTAAATTCCTGACAGGAAAATTCTAAGTAGCTTGTCCTCCTGTATTTGTTATTTGATATGTTACGTGGTTTATATGACATATAACTTTGTGCTATTTTTTTATTTATCACAATTCTAAAGGAAATAGTATAAAATCAGTAATAGTACAAGTTCATGAAAATAAAGTATATTAAAATCCATGGTCTGACATTATCAAAGGCAAATTTCAGGATGTTTTGACAAAGAAATCTAGGTCTGGTGTCTTATTCTACATTGTAATGTTTTAAGGGAGAGAAATGGCATATTGTTATGAAAGAACTGAGGAAGACAGAAGAAATAAAGACTATTTCTTATTTATTAGAGAAAAAAACTCTAAAGACTACAATCAATGGTTTCTTTGCCTGCCTACAACCACCATAGCTGGTGCCATTAATTAGATACAAGGAACCTAATAGGAATCACCAAGAATGAAACCTAAGAAAGATGAAACATAATACACGGAGGGCATCCATTGTGGCCTCAAAAATGATGTTCAGTAAAATGAGCCTCACAATCTTAGGAATATATTCCCTGAATGTTAGGCAAAAACCTCAAAGACATGTAGAAAGAATCTTAGATATTACAGATGATAGGTCTAGGAAGTCCACCATATGACTACAAAAAGACCCTAAATGACAGAAGAAAATGAAAGGAGGAAGTATACAGTTTTGAATGTCCAATATCAACTAAATATGAGGGCCAATAGACTAGAAATATATTCACTCCACAATTCAGAAACCTGGTCTTACACATGTACCTAAACAATTTACTACAAATAAGAAAATTACTTAAGAATTAAGACTGGCCCTGACTGGTCCCTTGGACTGGAGCAGACACAGAGTCGGTCTGCTCCTGTCC
>NW_021624682.1:0-3838 GCF_004785775.1 Grammomys surdaster
GGGTGGTGATGTCTTCTTCCGCACTGAGAAGAGCCACCCTGGAGGTGCGGGTGGTAATGTCTTCTTCCGCACTGAGAACTTCCCAAGTCAGGTATACTGGTTGATTCGCTCCAGTGAAGCATCTTCATGTTTCCTGTAAAGGAAAAATACGCTTCTCAGGGGGTTTCTCCTCCCTGGATTTGTTATTATTGTCTATTTGTTTGATCAGTCTCTCTGGCAGCCATCGTGCGGCATCTGCCGTTTGGGAATATATGTAGACAGATCCTCTTCCCCAGATAAGCACTGGATCTGGCCCATTCCAGGTTCCAGTTAATGGGTCTTTCCAGAGGACTGTTGCAAAATTCTTTTTGGTATTAGGATGCCAGAATCTATCTGCAGCAGATTTTCCTTCAGAATCTAAAGATTTATGATTAGTAGGAATCAATGGAAGTAACAATAGTTGAGCTATCCTCCTTCCTGTAGGAATAGTGACTATATTCTGTATTGCCTTGGCCATTACCTTAATCTCACCTTGATAATCATTGTCTACAACTCCAGGAAAAATTTGTAGTCCTTGTATAGTAGCACTGCTTCTTCCCACTATCAGGCCAAACACATTTGGATAGAGTGGTCCAAACACTCCAGTGGGTAAGGCCTGAGGTCCCATTTCTGGGGTTAATACTGTGTGGGTGGCAGAACTGAGGTCCAGTCCTGCACTTCCTGGTGTTGCTCGACTAAGTTCTGAAAGGGGTTGTTGTTTGTCGGTATGAAACTGACTGCCCCATAAGCCTGCTTTGGCTTGTATTGGTTCGGGGCCTGGGGCTGGCCCCTGTTCCCGTTTCCCTGATTATAGGAAAGGGTGTTTCCTTGTGCATCTGTCTTGGACCTACATTCACTAGCCCAATGCCTTCCACGTTTGCAACGTGGGCATAGCCCAGGCTGTTTTCTGGGCTGTCTCTGGGTTAACTCATTTTCTGTTTTGCAATATTTTGAAAAGTGTCCAGGCTTGCCACATTTAAAACAGGCCTTTTTGTCTCTACTTGCCAAAAAGTCTCTTACTGATTGTCCTTGCATGGCGGCTGCCATAGCTAAGCCCTGTTGGTAGGAGGGCCCTATATCAGAACAGAGTCTGATATACCCAGTAAGGTCTGTCTTTTTCCTGTAGGGTCTAATGGCTGCTTGGCAGGCAGAATTGGCATTTTCATATGCAAGTTGTTTCACATAATCTATACCTGCCTCTACATTACCAAAAATCCTCCCTGCTGTTGTCATTAATCGATGAACAAAATCAGAAAATCGTTCATCAGGCCCTTGCCTGACTGAGGTCAAAGATGCACCAGGGTCTCCCTTTACTGGGAGTTTGCGCCAAGCCTTCATGGCCGCATTTTGAATTTGAGCGAATAAGCCTGGGTCATATTGCATCTGGTTATCACTAGAAGCAAATTGCCCTTCTCCTACTAAGGCATCAAAGGACCAACCATTACCTGCCTGAATGTTTCTCCTAGCTGTCTCTTTACAATTCTCATGATACTCTGATTTCCAAATAAGATAGTCAACACCGCTAAGAACTGCTCTCACTAGAGTATCCCAATCACCAGGAGTCAGCCACTCCTCTGCAACAGATTCTAAGATTGCAAGAGTAAAGGGAGCAGTGGCACCGTATTGTGACACTGAATTTTTTAATTCTTTAATAATTTGAAAGTTAAACCCTGTGTGATGTCTCCACGCAACTCCTTGAGCATCTCTAGTCTCTGATACAGGGAAAACCTTAACCTCTCTCTCCTCTGGTTGATCTGTGGCTGAACTGAAACCAGAGGACAGGGGCTGCCTTTGGACTCCAGGTTGAGGAACTCGAGGACCTGAGGAATTTTCCTTGCCCTCTCGAGACCTCTTCCCTGTCTTTAATTTTTGTATCTGATTAATTAAGTCCTGATACTCTTCCTCTAACTCTATTTGTTGTTTAAGGAGAGAAATTTGTTGTTTAAGAAAAGAAATTTTGTCCTGCAACTCCTTTCTGTGATCTTCGACCACCATCTCCATAGCAGGAGCATCTGGAGGTGGAGGAGCACAGGGAGGGGGCCTTCGGGAAGAAGGCCATTCAGGATCAAAATATTTGGCTGCCTCTTCCTCTAGGTCAGAACAATCTGGGTCTGACAAATTGATTACTTCAACCTTTGGTCTTATTTTGGATTCTATGTGTTTCTTTTTCTTTTGGGCATGAAAGGCAACATTTAAACAGCGAAACAAAAGCAGACAATTGATACACGTAAACAGCAAGCAACAGAACAAAACCAGAGAGTTGAGTTCAGGCTGACTTATTTCTTGCCCCATTATTACTATGACTTACTGGTCTCCACACGGCAGTTTTCTGTGGCAATCACCTCTGTTTCACCTCTGAATTTTCAGTCAATCCTCCTTCCAGTAACGTCCCTCACTGGGTCTCTGGTTCTTGCTGCCGCACGTCTGGGCGCCACTTTGTAACTGCCGTTTCTTTTGTAACGGCCGTCGGGTTCTGCTACTTTGTAAAGGCCGGCCGGTTCTGCTGCTCCGGTCGGCAGGTCAGGGTCTAGCAAGAGAGAATGGGGACGGAGGAAGGGGAAAAAAGGGGCGAGAGACGCAAAAGATAGATACAAGCCAGAGTCCGGTGGAGTCTCTTCAAGTCTTCTTTATTTTCTTATCTTCTTACTATATTCTCACTCCTTCAGTCTCCTGACACCTCTCACTTTTTCTCTCCTTCCTCTACTTCCTACTTCCTACTACCTCCTACTTTCTACCTCTACCTCCTCGACTCCTCTACTCCTCTACTCCCCTACTGCTCTACTTTCTTTATAGAAGGGAAATCCTGGGTATTTATACCCTTTACCACGTGACTTGCCCTCGTGCACAATCTCAACTGAAGCCACTACATCACGTGCCTTGTAGCCATGGATACCAGGAGCACCTGGCAGCTGGGGGCACTAAACAGTGTAACAAGATGTTTATCAGAGTGCGCTCAGCTATTGCAGGCTGTTGAAACAAGTCTCTTGTCAGGGTATATGGCTCGAGATGGCTGTAAAGATGATAGCCACTTTCGGCTAAGAGTCGGCTCCCAACAGGTCCCCCTTTTTAAATTTGTTTTCAAAAGGGAAGGCTCGGAAAACTTACGGAAACCGTGCCTGCCTTAGGTTGGAACAAAGGACCCCAGCCTCCCTTTCCCGTCTCTGGATACTCAACAGTCATTGGTTGAGCTCCTGTCTTAGGATGGTGAGGCCTCCCAGTTAGGGGCAAGGGTCTTGAGGTGTTCTCTTACCCGTCATTGACTATCCGGCTTAGCGCGTAAGTTAAGGGTTAATCCTCGTCAGTCTTGATGACAGAGGTTTTAGTCCCCTACTTCCAGCCTGTAATAATGGACCTGTATGGGTTTCATTTGTGTAACGTCTATCTGTTGTAGTACAAAAGCCATCAGTTTGTTGAGCAGCATGATCCCGAGAGACAAGAGACTTAGCAATGCCTGAATGGTTAGCGCAAATGCAACACTCTTTTTAAGGGTAGCACATAACTTCTTCTGTTGGAGGAGTAAAAAGTATAAGCCTCTTCTATTCTATAACACTATTTTCTAAATCTAATCTATATAAGTACAGAACTGATCATAGCTTTGATCTTAACAAAACAAGTAAGAAAATCTCTATTCCTGTCTCAATCAATCTCAAACCTAAAACACAACTATAGTAACTATGGTAATGGGTTTTCTCTAGGGTTTAAACAATGTACCACTAAATCATAAATCAGGGAACCAAGAGTCTAATAGAGCCACCCTGGAGGCGTGGGTGGTGATGTCTTCTTCCGCACTGAGAAGAGCCACCCTGGAGGTGCGGGTGGT
>NW_021624683.1:0-8459 GCF_004785775.1 Grammomys surdaster
GGTTCCCCTCGCCCCCACGAATAACCGAGTCCCGCAGGCCCGGGACAGGTGGCGCCCACCGTTTGGGGCTCGAGGCACGAACCTCTCCGGACGGACACCCCAAGAGAAAGCAGCTGCGACATCGTTGAAGAGAGAGGCAGTCGTCGTCGCCCTAGACCTGCCGACCTCGGTGAGTTTTACTTTCATTCCGTCCCATAGAAATGGGCCATTCATTGTCAAAGGAGGCGAGTTTCATTAAGGGCCTCAAAGATGCACTCAGAGAGAGAGGAATCAGGGTAAAGAAAAAGGATCTCGCAAAATTTTTTATTTTTGTTGATGAAAAATGTCCTTGGTTTATGATTGATGGACCGACTATACATCCAATGAAATGGCAGAAAGTTGGACGAGAATTAAATGAAAAAATAGCCAAGGATAAAGATGAGGGAATAACAAAGACAATATTTTCTTTTTGGGGTTTAATTAGAGATGTCATTGAGGATGCTCAGGGAGATGAGGGAAAGCACCAACTGCTTTCGGTGGCTGAATATTGTCTTAGCCAGTCTCGTCCTGGGTCGCGAAATTCCAATCGCGACCAAGATCCATCAGACACCTTGACCAATGAAGCTGGCCCCGCCAGGGAGATTGATCCCCTTAGACCGCCCTCCCGGGCATCTGACTCCTTTTCCATCCTTGATGTGTCGGTCACTTCACCTAAGCCTTCCCCCGTTCGCCTTTATCCCCCTCTGCCATCACCCCCCTCCTCTCTTCCTCTCCTTTGCGTCCGCCTCCATATGTTCTACCCTCCGCGCCTCCCTGCCCCCCTCCCGAAGTTTCTTCTTCTTTTATTGCTCCTGTCTTCCCTTCCACTGCTCCCGCCTGCGGGAGTGATGCCGCCACCGCGTCCCCTCTCTCGCCCTCTTCCCAGCTTCCTGATTCCTTAGATCTTCCTGATACAGCCAACCTTGAGGTGGAAGCTGCCCGCCGACATGCTCCTGATCAGCCTCCTCTAAGAACTTTGACTTTTCCCCTCATATCTGGGCCAGACCTGCCCGCTTCTCTGTCTTCTGTTCGCGCTCACCTTTCTGATCAGCTCCGGGAACTGACTGACATTCTCCGCCTTCAGGATCAGGTCGCGCGCCTTTCAGTCCTTTGTGCACCTCAACCTTCCTTGCGCTTGGCTTTCCCAGTTACCCGCTCCGGCCATGGGTCCTCAGACCCTGCTCCGGACCCCCAGCCCTCTTCCACAACTAACCAGGGGTCCCCGCCCATGAATCCCGCGCCCCCTACGGGTGACCCTCCCCCGGGCCCAGTTCATGATTCCTCGGACGGGAGTGCTTCAGAGGAGGGAGGAAGCGAAAGCGAGGAGGAAACACCCGCTCCCCCGGACGCTCCCGTTCCTCCTGCGCCTGCTCCCCCCGCCACAGTCTTTAAAAAGCTCCGTTTTAAACAACTCAAAGATTTGAACTCGGCGGTCCGTGATTATGGACCGAACGCCCCCTTTACGCTGTCTCTTCTTGAAAGCCTGGGTGGCGGTGGCTATTTGACCCCCAATGAATGGTTTTCAGTCGCCCAGGCCGTGCTAACTCGTGGCCAGTTCCTTTCCTGGCAGGCTGATTGGGCTGATCGCTGCCGCCAACAGGCTCGGAGTAACCTCTCCTCGGGCCGCCGCCCCGCTTCAAAGTGGACGCTTGATAAACTTTTAGGAAGGGGCAAGTATGCCACAGATCAGAGGCAACAGAAATTCTCTTTGGGCCTTCTGGCCCAAAGTTCCTCGGCCGCCATGAGTGCCTGGAGAGCGATTCCGATGAAAGGTTCAGTCCTTTCCCCTTTAACAAAAGTCACTCAGGGGGCTACTGAGGAGTTCTCAGAATTCATCGCTCGCCTCCTGGAGGCAGCAGAGAGAACTTGGGGGACGGGTCAGGAGAACAACAAACTCCTTTTGCAATTGGCTTATGAGAACGCCAATTCAGCATGCAGGACCGCCCTCAGGGGCAGGTATAAGGACAAAGACCTAGATGAAATGATTAAACTCTGCAAAGATGTAGATCCCTTTGCTCAGAAAGTCTCCCAGTCTATAAATCTGGCTGTGGGTGCTGCTACTGGCGCCGCCCAGAATCATACATCCTGCTTTCGGTGCGGCCAAACTGGCCACTTTGCTCGCCAGTGCCCCTCAGATAGAGCCCTCCCCCAAGCGGGGAGAGAGCGCCCATTGCCTTCTGCCCTCTGCCCTCGCTGCAGGCGGGGTAGACACTGGGCTAATACCTGTCGCTCTAGGACTGATATTCTGGGAAACCCTCTTTCTCCCCTTCCGGGAAACGGAGTGAGGGGCCAGCCCCGGGCCCCTCAACCAGTCACCTTCCTGCCGGCCTCGGGGAACAGCCAGGCAGGGCCATGCCAGACCCTTCAACAGCAGCTCCCAGGCCAGTCACAGCCCTCCGCCGGGCTACCCCAGGGAGCGGGGGAATGGACCTCTGTGCCTCCACCGATACAATATTAGAGGCGGATAAAGGAGTCCAGATAATTCCCTCAGGGGTCTTTGGCCCCCCTCCGCCTAAAACTTACTATCTCATCTTGGGCAGAGCTTCTGCCACGCTCCAGGGCATCACTGTCTTCCCCTCGATTGTTGATAATGACTATGTGGGAGAGATTAAGGTTTTGGCTGCAAGCTCCCGAGGCCCCCTCCATATTCGCCAGGGACAGCGCCTTGCACAGGCCCTTCCCCTCCCATTGGACACGACCTCGCCTTCACTGGGCTCATCCCGGGGCGCCTCCACCCCGGGGTCCTCAGATGTCTATTGGGTTCAAAGAATTTCACAAGAACGCCCACAATTAAAACTTAAGCTTAATGGCAAAGCCTTTGTGGGCATTCTGGACTCTGGGGCTGACTCCACAGTTATCTCCCAGGCCTCTTGGCCCCCTTCCTGGCCCTGCCAGCCCTCTCTGACCCACCTCCAAGGCATTGGCCAGTCCACCAATACCCTCCAGAGTTCCCAATTGCTAACCTGGGAGGACCCTGAGGGCAACTCTGGACACGTCAGACCTTTCATTGTTCCAGGCCTCCCTATCAATTTGTGGGGCCGAGACATTTTGAGTCAAATGGGAGTTCTCATGTTCAGCCCCTCTGTGGCTGTCACCCATCAGATGCTAGATCAGGGATTTATTCCTGGCCAGGGCCTGGGTAAAAACAACCAGGGAATTCCTGCTCCCCTTGAGGTCTTGCCAAAGACCTCGCGTTCAGGACTAGGTTATGACTCAAATTTTTCTTGAGGGCCATTGCTCCCCCTGCACTCCAGGCAGACAAGATCACCTGGAAATCAGATCTCCCTGTCTGGATTGACCAATGGTCCCTTCCTCAACACAAGCTCACTGCGGCCATGCAGTTGGTGCAGGAACAGCTAGATGCTGGCCACATTGAGCCTTCTACCTCCCCTTGGAATACCCCTATATTTGTGATCCAGAAAAAGGGGGGTAGGTGGAGACTGCTCCAAGACCTCAGAGAAGTTAATAAGACCATGGTTCCGATGGGAGCCCTCCAGCCTGGCCTCCCCTCCCCTGTGGCCATACCTAAAAGATATTACAAAATGGTCATTGATTTGAAAGATTGCTTCTTCTGCATCCCTCTACACCCAGAGGATAGCAAGCGCTTTGCTTTTAGTCTTCCCATTGTTAACTGCATTGGACCATCTCCCCGGTTCCAGTGGAGGGTCCTGCCCCAGGGCATGGCTAATAGTCCTACCCTATGCCAAAAATTCGTGGCGCAAGCCATTGACCCCTTCCGCCTTCAACATCCCGAGTTGTACATCATTCATTACATGGATGATATCCTTCTGGCCGGTCCTGATGAGACTGCCCTACATGGGACAGGCCAGCAGCTGATCACTGCTCTCCAGGACCTTGGGCTACAGATAGCCCCCGAAAAGGTCCAGCTTCAGCCTCCCCATTTATTCTTAGGCTTTGAGCTTCACCCTTCTAAGATTCTTTCCCAAAAGATTGAGCTCAGAAAGGACTCCCTGCGCACACTTAATGACTTTCAGCGCCTCCTGGGAGATATAAATTGGCTACGCCCCTACCTGAAGCTGACCACTGGAGAACTTAAACCTCTTTTTGACATTCTTCAGGGAGATTCAGATCCTTCTTCCCCCCGCACACTGACCCTTGAGGCCGCCTCCGCCCTTGCGCGTGTGGAGAAGGCTATTCAACAACAGACTGTTACTTATTATTCTCCTGCTTCCCCTTTGTGGCTGTTGATCCTCCCCACTGTGTTCGCCCCCACAGGACTCTTATGGCAATCCAAGCCTTTATATTGGCTCCACCTGCCTGCCACCCCTGCTAAGGTTTTGCCCACCTATCCGTCCCTGGTGGCACAAATAATAAAGCTGGGGAGAGAGACTTCCCTCAAACTTTTTGGTAGAGACCCTGACATTGTCAGCCTCCCTTACAACGCTGCTCAGGTCAAATGGCTCTTACAGACTTCAGATGACTGGGCTGTCAATTGTGTCTCGTTTCAGGGAAAGATAGACAACCACTATCCTTCTGATAAGCTTATACAGTTTCTTGAGCACCAGGCAGTGGTCTTCCCTAGAATTACCAAAAACTCTCCCATTCCCCAGGCATCTCTAGTCTTTACAGATGGATCCTCCTCCGGGATTGCAGCCTTTCATCTCGATGGACGGGTTTCTAGAGTCCAAACAGAATTTTCCTCGGCGCAGTTGGTGGAGTTGGTTGCAGTTATTCAGGTCTTTAAGGCTCTCCCAGACCGTGCCTTTAACCTGTTTACTGATAGTGCATATGTGGCTCAGTCAGTGCCCCTATTGGAAACTGTTCCTTTTATTAGGCCATCCACCAATGCCTCCCCACTTTTTTCTGAGCTACAGAGGCTAATCCTGGCCAGATCACACCCGTTCTTTGTGGGACACATACGTGCCCACTCTGGCCTCCCTGGACCCCTTAGTGGGGGTAATGACCTTGTCGATAGGGCCACCAGGGACTCTCAAACACCTCTGGTGACGCTGGCCACACTCCCTGATGCCGTCCAGAGGGCACAGGAGGCTCATCGACTCCACCACCTGAATGCCCAGACCCTCCGGCGGCTGTTCTCCATCACCAGAGAGCAAGCACGCCAGGTTGTCCGCCAGTGTCCAGGCTGTCTTACCCTCCTGCCTGAGCCCCATTTGGGGGTGAACCCCCGAGGTCTTACTCCAGGGGATTTGTGGCAAATGGATGTTACCCATTTTGCCCCCTTTGGTAAACTTAAATACATTCATGTCTCCATTGACACCTTCAGTGGCTTTCTCTGTGCTTCACTACAGGCTGGAGAGGCCACCAAACATGTTGTTAATCATTTGATCTCCTGCCTTGCCTATGTAACCTTGCCCAAGGTTCTTAAAACTGACAACGGCCCTGGATACACGAGCACTGCCTTTAAACAGTTTTGTGCTCAGCTCAACATTAAACATATCACAGGCATTCCCTATAACCCTCAGGGACAGGGAATTGTTGAAAGGGCACATCAGTCTCTAAAAAACATGCTCTTAAAGTTGCAACATTCAGGGGGCATTCTCTACCCCCAAAAGGGAAATTGTAAGGTGTTACTAAACCATGCCTTGTTTGTCCTCAATTTCCTAACCCTCGATGAGAGGGGCAGATCTGCTGCAGACAGGTTCTGGCACCCTTCCACAGCGGAGTCCTATGCCAGGGCCTTGTGGAAGGATCCACTTACACATAGGTGGAATGGCCCCGACCCAGTCCTGATCTGGGGGAAGGGACATGCGTGCATCTATGACTCCAAAGAACAGAGTGCACGCTGGCTACCAGACAGACTGATAAAAATAATGGACTCTTCTCCTAAAAATTGTGACCCCCTTCCAGGGAACCCCCCTGAGAACGCCTAAATGTGCTCTCTTGCAGGAGCCCCAAGGATGCTGCTATCCACCTCGCTCCTGGCGACTTGGACCTTGGTTGCTACAGCCATCAACCTGCCTCACAATCCTTATATGGTGTACAACTTCACTTGGGTGATCATCAATCAAGCCGGAGACATGGTCAACTCCAGCTCCTCCCTTGGTACCTCTCCCCATTGGCCCGTCCTCCACATCGACCTTTGTGCTCTGGCTGTGGGGGCTGATCCATATTGGGGGCTGGAAGACCAGGTCTGGCCCCTGGAGGGGGCCCCCAATCTTCCTGAGCGAGGCACAACAAAATTCGAACCCTGTCGTTCGGCCCCAGGGCGCTCTACCCTCCACAACTTTCTTAGAAGGGGAATTTATGTTTGCCCTGGTCCCCGTCACCGCCCTCATGGCACAGGCTATCGGTGTGGAGGGGTTGCAGACTTTTTTTGCGCTTCGTGGGGATGTGAAACCACGGGAGACACATACTGGAAGCCTTCATCCTCCTGGGACTATATCACTGTCAACCGCTCTGCCATGCCCGGTAACCCCTACATGCTTTGCCGTGGCTGGTGCAACCCCATATCCATTTTCTTCACCTCATCAGGCCAGTCCCAAGATTGGACAGGCTCGGGGTACACCTGGGGTCTCCGCGCCTACTTTAAGAGCTGGAATCCAGGACTCCTCTTTACCATTAAGCTCCTTAAAGAAATCCCCAACAAACATCAGGCTGCTCTAGGCCCAAATCCTGCCCTGCGGCAGCCCGCTCCTCCTCCCGCTCGACGCCCTACTAGCCCCCTCCTCCTTCCCCATGCCTCAGCTGTCCCTCTGGTCACTCTTTTTCAGCCCACCATTCCCGGGGGACCCCCTAGCTCTGCAGACCTTATTGTCTCTCTGGCCAATGCTTCCCTTGAAGCCATGCGCGTGGCTAATTCTTCTGCTTTTCCTGAGTGTTGGATGTGTTTTGACCCTACCCCACCATTTTATGAAGGCATTGCGACCTTCGCAGACCCCCAGTTTACCAACAACTCCTTAACCCTCCTTCCCCTCCCAAACCCTGAGGGTGGATTGACCCTAGCCTCTATCTCTGGCATGGGCACCTGCCTGCTTGGGCCCAAGATGCTTCCCCCTAGAGATCTTTTCCCTGTTTGCAATCAGACTCTCACTATCAATACAACCTATCTGTATGTGGTTGCGCCTAATAATACCCTCTTTGCCTGCTCAAATGGACTGACCGCTTACATCTCCACCTCCAGATTCCTTTCCCATGATTATTGTGTTGTTGTTACCGTCCTCCCTCAATTTTTTGTTTATGAGCCCGAGTCCTTCCTACGCTTCTTTGAATCCGGGGTCCCACACAGAGACAAGAGAGAGCCTCTGACTGCGCTCACCCTCTCAGTCATCCTGGGTCTGGGTGCAGTCGGGGCAGGAACGGGTATTGCGTCCCTTGTAAGGAATGACCAAAATTTTGCCCACCTTCAGTCTTTAATTGATCAGGACCTTGGTCACCTGAGAGAGGGCATCCAAGACCTCACTGAGTCAGTGGCCTCCCTTTCCGAGGTGGTCCTCCAAAACCGACGAGGACTTGACCTACTCTTTTTGAAGGAGGGGGGATTGTGTGTGGCCCTTAGAGAAGAGTGTTGCTTTTACTCAGATAAGACAGGTTTGGTGAAAAACAGTTTAGAGAAAGTTAAAAAGAGCCTTGAAGAGAGAAAGAAAGCAAGAGAACAACAAGAATCTTGGTACAAAAATTGGTTTTCTACCTCCCCTTGGCTTACTACCCTGCTGCCCACTATATTGGGGCCCCTTGTTGGTATTCTTTTGCTTCTCTCCTTTGGCCCTTGGGCTTTTAATCGCCTCACAAGTTTTGTTAAAAACCAGATAGATTCCACAGTTAAAAGACCAGTTGAAGTCTACTACCATCAGCTAAAAGCAGAGGACGACACCGAGGCTGTTGCCCATGTGGTGGTGACACAACCTGAAGATGAAGATGTGGGGCCCGCGCGCTCCTCCCTTGGCCGGCCTCTTAACTTTCGGGCCCTACAGGGGAGCTCCTGGCTCTCCTGGCTGACCTTCCGTATCCCTAGATAATTGAAGACAGGCGTCTCTATCCCACCCCGTTTAATTGGCTTGCCCCTGCTATTGCTTGAAAGAACCTCCCAATAGCTGCCTTGGCCTAGCTACATCCCAGCCTTGGCCTAACTGCAAGCCTGGCACTAAACAGGATGCGACCTCATAGCCCCTGCACCCTGAGGACTTGCTTCCATTGCACCAGGAGTGGGTATGAGGATCGCAAGGGGACCAGCTCTTGCACCTCACGGGCCTTAGCTGCCATTGCACGTGAGAGAGTGGTCTCCCCTTCTCCTTCATGACCACGAACTTGGTCTTGACAGACAGCCAAGACTGTCTACCAACGGTGCCTCTCAATGGCCTTGCTGCCCTTCTGGGACCGCGAGCTGCCTACGGCCGGGATGCCCTCCCAAATTCTCCCATCCTTGAGTTTCTTCCTCTAAAAGACGCCCTCTTTAGTTTACAGGGAAGGGGGAGATGTCAGAGACCAGGACCCCTAACAGGGACCCCTGCCAGCCTTCCCCC
>NW_021624684.1:0-2597 GCF_004785775.1 Grammomys surdaster
ATGTCTTCTTCCGCACTGAGAAGAGCCACCCTGGAGGTGCGGGTGGTAATGTCTTCTTCCGCACTGAGAACTTCCCAAGTCAGGTATACTGGTTGATTCGCTCCAGTGAAGCATCTTCATGTTTCCTGTAAAGGAAAAATACGCTTCTCAGGGGGTTTCTCCTCCCTGGATTTGTTATTATTGTCTATTTGTTTGATCAGTCTCTCTGGCAGCCATCGTGCGGCATCTGCCGTTTGGGAATATATGCAGACAGATCCTCTTCCCCAGATAAGCACTGGATCTGGCCCATTCCAGGTTCCAGTTAATGGGTCTTTCCAGAGGACTGTTGCAAAATTCTTTTTGGTATTAGGATGCCAGAATCTATCTGCAGCAGATTTTCCTTCAGAATCCAAAGATTTGTGATTAGTAGGGATCAATGGAAGTAACAATAGTTGAGCTATCTTCCTTCCTGTAGGAATGGTGACTATATTCTGTATTGCCTTGGCCATTACCTTAATCTCACCTTGATAATCATTGTCTATAACTCCAGGAAAAATTTGTAGTCCCTCCATAGTAGCACTGCTTCTTCCCACTATCAGGCCAAACACATTTGGATAGAGTGGTCCAAACACTCCAGTGGGTAAGGCCTGAGGTCCCATTTCTGGGGTTAATACTGTGTGGGTGGCAGAACTGAGGTCTAGTCCTGCACTTCCTGGTGTTGCTCGACTAAGTTCTGAAAGGGGTTGTTGTTTGTCGGTATGAAACTGACTGCCCCATAAGCCTGCTTTGGCTTGTATTGGTTCGGGGCCTGGGGCTGGCCCCTGTTCCCGTTTCCCTGATTATAGGAAAGGGTGTTTCCTTGTGCATCTGTCTTGGACCTACATTCACTAGCCCAATGCCTTCCACGTTTGCAACGTGGGCATAGCCCAGGCTGTTTTCTGGGCTGTCTCTGGGTTAACTCATTTTCTGCTTTGCAATATTTTGAAAAGTGTCCAGGCTTGCCACATTTAAAACAGGCCTTTTTGTCTCTACTTGCCAAAAAGTCTCTTATTGATTGTGCTTGCATGGCGGCTGCCATAGCTAAGCCCTGTTGGTAGGAGGGCCCTATATCAGAACAGAGTCTGATATACCCAGTAAGGTCTGTCTTTTTCCTGTAGGGTCTAATGGCTGCTTGGCAGGCAGAATTGGCATTTTCATATGCAAGTTGTTTCACATAATCTATACCTGCCTCTACATTACCAAAAATCCTCCCTGCTGTTGTCATTAATCGATGAACAAAATCAGAAAATCGTTCATCAGGCCCTTGTCTGACTGAGGTCAAAGATGCACCAGGGTCTCCCTTTACTGGGAGTTTGTGCCAAGCCTTCATGGCCGCATTTTGAATTTGAGCGAATAAGCCTGGGTCATATTGCATCTGGTTATCACTAGAAGCAAATTGTCCTTCTCCTACTAAGGCATCAAAGGACCAACCATTACCCGCCTGAATGTTTCTCCTAGCTGTCTCTTTACAATTCTCATGATACTCTGATTTCCAAATAAGATAGTCACCACCGCTAAGAACTGCTCTCACTAGAGTATCCCAATCACCAGGAGTCAGCCACTCCTCTGCAACAGATTCTAAGATTGCAAGAGTAAAGGGAGCAGTGGCACCGTATTGTGACACTGAATTTTTTAATTCTTTAATAATTTGAAAGTTAAACCCTGTGTGATGTCTCCACGCAACTCCTTGAGCATCTCTAGTCTCTGATACAGGGAAAACCTTAACCTCTCTCTCCTCTGGCTGATCTCTGGCTGAACTAAAACCAGAGGACAGGGGCTGCCTTTGGACTCCAGGTTGAGGAACTCGAGGACCTGAGGAATTTTCCTTGCCTGCTCGAGACCTCTTCCCTGTCTTTAGTTTTTGTATCTGATTAATTAAGTCCTGATACTCTTCCTCTAACTCTATTTGTTGTTTAAGGAGAGAAATTTGTTGTTTAAGAAAAGAAATTTTGTCCTGCAACTCCTTTCTGTGATCTTCAACCACCATCTCCATAGCAGGAGTGTCTGGAGGTGGAGGAGCACAGGGAGGGGGCCTTCGGGAAGAAGGCCATTCAGGATCAAAATATTTGGCTGCCTCTTCCTCTAGGTCAGCACAATCTGGGTCTGACAAATTGATTACTTCAACCTTTGGTCCTATTTTGGATTCTATGTGTTTCTTTTTCTTTTGGACATGAAAAGCAACATTTAAACAGCGAAACAAAAGCAGACAATTGATACACGTAAACAGCAAGCAACAGAACAAAAACAGAGAGTTGAGTTCAGGCTGACTTATTTCTTGCCCCATTATTACTATGACTTACTGGTCTCCACACGGCAGTTTTCTGCGGCAATCACCTCTGTTTCACCTCTGAATTTTCAGTCGATCCTCCTTCCAGTAACGTCCCTCACTGGGTCTCTGGTTCTTGCTGCCGCACGTCTGGGCGCCACTTTGTAACGGCAGTTTCTTTTGTAACGGCCGTCAGGTTCTGCTACTTTGTAAAGGCCGGCCGGTTCTGCTGCTCCGGTCGGCAGGTCAGGGTCTAGCAAGAGAGAGTGGGGACGGAGGAAGGGGAAAAAAGGGGCGAGAGACGCAAAAGATA
>NW_021624685.1:0-27241 GCF_004785775.1 Grammomys surdaster
AGGGGCAGGGGCAGGGGCAGGGGCAGGGGCAGGGGCAGGGGCAGGGGTTCACCAAAAGTTCAAGGTTAGCCAGTAATGCAGAGTGAGACCCTTACTCAAGGCTAAACAATACAACTGGAAAGAAAGTGAACCAGAGGTAGGACAACTATTGTTATGATGTGTCATTCAACTTTTTAGGAAAATGGCATAGGAAGATGGCAATGACGATATTGTTTCAGTCACCATGTGGTTAGAATTTATCTTCATCTAAGATATGTCCTTGATGTATGTCCTGGTGGTTAAAGGAAAGGAGGAATATAGAAATGAGATTTGATAGTTTAAAAAGGAGGAAATTTGGAGGAATAGGTTAAGATTACAGAAAAGTGAGTTGGGAAATCTTAGGCATGTGATTGGAAGCTCCATATTAAAAAAAAAAAGCTTGATTTTTAGTGAAAAATCTCTTGTGCAGTTAGAAGCTCTGAACAATACCCCGTTTTCCTACCCCCAACACCTACTGATTCCTTTTTGTGGAAATGAGCACATTGAATTTAAATAAAAAGGAGCTTATTGGAGGCTTTTAAAAGAAATCAGCATTTTTTTTTTTTTTATTGGTGAAGGAAGAAGAACCTTTGATCGGTATATTCATGTCCCTGCACTGAGCTCAAGAAAAAGAAGTAGAAAGTCAGATTCAAGACTTCAGTTATGCAGGGTTTATAGTTGGGTTGTGAGCTGGATTATATCAGTACACTTGTTACATGAGTTTTAGTGAAGTAAAGAGCAGGCCCAGCTCACTCAAGAACACTGCAAATACTTACATATGTAATTACTAATTTTTTAGAAAATGACATAGTATACTCATTAAGAATAATACTCAAAGGCTGGCAAGATGGCTCACCAGGTGAAGGTGCTTGCCACCAAGCCTGGTGACTTGAGTTTGATCCCCAGGAGTCACATGATGGAAGGAGAGACCCTGTTCCTATACCTGTTTCTGCAGGTTGTTCTCTGATCTTTAGATACTCCATGTGGCACACGCCTCCCCTCCAGAAAAAGTAAAACTCATTTAAAAAGGAATAATAATCAAGGCATCCTGTTTATACAGGACAATATAATACGGATGATTCTTGACTACGGAACAGTATTAATGACATCCTAGTTACCTTTTTAAGGGTTTTTGTGTACAGTACAGTTTATTGTGTTTTTTTCCATTCAGGCATGCACAGATTTGAATAATTACGTGTATCAAGTTATTGTTTTAAGTAAATACCTTATATGTATGGGGCCAGTTATAAACCTTTAAAATACTTCCATTAGTTAGATAGTAATGTTTCCACTTCAATGTTTAAAAAACTGAGACAGATACCTTTTTCTTTCTTTTTCATTTTTTTCTCTTGGTTTATTTGGGGACTTCCATGGGACTCCTTTGGCAAACAACTGAATTGAAAGTAACCCAGCACTGACTTTTAAGTAACCCCCTTAGCAGGTCTTAAAATTACTAGGCATCATAAGTGAGTTTTTTTTAAGTCGCTGTTGTTTGAGACATGGTCTTACTGTGTACCTCAGACCAGTCCCAAATCTTTGATGTAACACAGACTAGCCAAGATCTTACAATCCTCCTGCTTCCTCCTTCTCAAATACTGGGTTTATCAGATACACACCACCATGTATATTATATAGCCTCAAGATTTGCTCACTGAAAGTTTGCCCCAGAGCCTGTATTATTAACCACATGCAATCTGTGGAGCATCTAAACGGACTTCATTCAAGAAGCTATGTGTGCACTAGTGTGCAGTAAAAGCTGGTATTCAATTGTCCATAACTCCAGAAGGCCTAGGCAGTGTAGAGCCATCTGCTCACCAGACCATTGAAAATTTTGTTTTTACTTTCTTTCTGATCCCTGTCACAGATACTCTTTATTGACAGAGTCACAAAGGATCACTGAATTTCCAGAAGTTTCTAAATGCTGCCACTGTTCATGTTGTTTCTTAACATTTTCAGCTTTGTTTTAAGAAATCATTCATATTCTGTTGTTTTTCTCTTGATATTTATCTTTTTTTATCTTTTGCAATGAGAACCATTGCCAAGTAGAATCTAATTTTTCTTCCATGCAGCCAAATGACCAATCATAGTACACTATCTCAGCTTCTCCCTCCCCGTTACCTTTTGTGCCCAAATAGTACAGTATTTCACTAAATGCAGATCTTATGCTATCACTTTTCATCTCAACTTTTTTGCTAAATAATTTTTTTCTTTAACCAAAGTGACATTTCAGATAATCTTTAGGCACATACCAGCCACTTAGGAATGCTGTTTTACCTTGTGGCAACATACAGCTCCATGTATACCCCATGTGTTTATGAGTTAGACTACTCCTGGGTCACCTGGTACACTCCATGTTTTAAAGCCCTTGTGCTTCTTCCACACTGATCTCCACATTTAAATGACCACCTTTTCACATCTCCAGCAATGTTAGTGCAGACCACTTGACACTTAAGATTCAGCTCAAATCATACCTGCTATTGGATTATAATAATTATCTTTGCTCTGTCTTCCCCTGGGAGACTGAGTTCTTGAAGTCATTAGCTGTTTTTTTACTCATCTTTAGCACAGTCTAGTGTCTCACACATAAGCATTGACATATAATATTAGGCCGTCTGCAGCTGCACCAAGGTTTCCCCCCTCTCCTACTAGGTCAAGGATAGATAGATGCTTCTACTTTGCACAGATACTCTGTTCAACAGATTTATTTCTAATGCTTGATTGATTTTTTTCTTCTTTATACTTAGTCTTTGTACAGATCCACTGTACCTTGAATGTTTTTGGAGAATTATGTACATACATACATACATACATACATACATACACGTGGGTGTATATCAAGAAAACAAATCAGTATATTTATGTATTCATAGGAACTGACAAATACAAATACAAACACATACACATATACATGTATATATAATAATAATTGGATTTTTGTCATGATATTATGTTAGGCAAAACTCTTAAAATTCAAATTGCATGTATTTTTAAAGGTGTACACCACCATTGCTCATACATTTATTTTTAAGCTAGTACATAAAAGCCGAAAAATGCTACCAACTAATGAGGTACTATGTAAATTAATATTAGCACATTTATGTATTATGTAATGTTCAAATAAGGTTAACTCTATCTATCTCCACAAACATTTATCATTTATTTCCGTTTGGGCAGAGGGGAAAGTGGGTTGCAATATAGTCCAGGTTAGTCTGTAACTTGCTATGTAGTCCAGAGTCTCCTCATTTTCCTGGGTCAGCCTCCTAAGTGTTGGGATTACAGGTTTGGCCATAAGGCCTGACTCATTTATCGTTTCTTGATGGTAAAAACTCTGTCAATTTTTTTCCTTCTAGACATTTTAGATATACAACACACAGTTGTTACCTCTGACTTCTTTATTTTGAAATAATACACCATATGTATTTATCCCTACTTATAACTTAGCGTTCACTGCTCAACCTCTACCTGCTCTGTCCTTCCTCTGCTCTTTTGAGAAGCCTTTGGCAACCAACATTCCATTCTAAACTTCAGTTGGATAAATTATTTTAGATTCTACATCCGAGTAAGATTATGCAGTGTTTATCTTTGTGTGTCTGGATTTTTTTATGCTGTACGAAAGGAACAATCCTCATTTTCACTCATATTGTTTGACATGACAGCATTTTTCTTCATTGTGCCTGAATAGTATTCCATTTTATATAAGCACCACATTTTTTTTATCCGTTTATCAGTTGTTAAAGTCAACTGAAATGATTTGATGTTCAATCCTAATATTTCTCAAACTACAGTTTAGGAACTCTCTGTGACCGCATTTCCTAGAACATGTTTTAAATGCACATTCCTGATCCAGACCTGTCATTCTTTTAGTAATAGCCATTTAATAAAACCCCTCAAGTGGTTCTACTGCACAATTCACTTTTGATAAGCACTTACAAAGTAAAACATAAAATGCAGCTATGTACTCACTATGGGTATGAACTCACTATGGGTATGAACACTAATTATACTATTTAACTTGCAATTGAGATAGTTAGGATTTTGGTTCTATCATTGCAAGCCTTAGCCTTCTGATAGTTAACCCAGTCCTATCTGAGAAATCAGTCTGTGATGATAAGATATTCTGACCCATTCCCTTCTCATACACTAGCCATTAGGGACGTATGGCTTGTGAACTTAGAGGGATGGCCGTTTCAACTGAATGCATTACTTTTTTTGAATTTTAGCTGTTGGATATAGTATTGGGAGTGCAGTTGGAAAATTCTTGGTGATGGCACCAGTGATGATTATATCAATGGCAAATCAAACAGGGACTCCTTTGACATATAGGGAATTGCATTTCTTTTGATGGATAATTTAAATTTTAAACATGGCCTAAAATGATTTATTCTCAGAAGTGATTTACAAATTATGATCTCAATTAAATTTAAATGAGAGTTATATTGCATTTCTCATCAGTCCTGTTTTTCTCATCATAGTGGGTGCTGTTGAGCTCTGACTGTAAGCCTTGATTTCTAATCTAAAGTGTAGTTAGTCAGAAGAAAGAGCTCCTAGCTCCAGTGCTTAGATCATGGACACTTGCATGCATTTTAGCTCACTTAGACCCTTTCAGGTTCCTCTGTTAGATGACTCCACCCTTCAGACACTCATGACTCACTGCTTTCCTGTTTCCATTTCTTCCTCTGACAAGTCTTCCTTGAACATGTTATGCCATTTCCAGATCATTTCACTACTTAAAATAGTATTAAAAGTTTGGAAGCCTTTGAATGAGAAATACACTGTGGTCTGTACGCAGACATGCTATCTCTGTTTTTATTATTATGTGAGCTCATGTGGATTAGTTGTTCTTGGTGGCTTTAAAAAGATCTCACCTTCAAAGTTTATAGTATTACAAAAAACACATGGTAACATACTTGCTATCACTGTCTGCTTATCTATATGGTGATAATTATGGCTGCTTGACCTGCCCCTTGTTGCCTGGATCCTAGTTCTTTGTATTCTTTTCAATTGCTAAAAAAATATGCAGATCCTGAAATTCCCATTCCCTCCCTTGGCATTCCTCACTTTCTTTGTAGGCTTTCAGTTTTCAATGAACAGAAGAAACCCTCCTCTTTTTCTGTACCATTTAAATTCATTCCCAGAATTCATTGTTGTATCTATCCTCACTGGGTTGCCTAGGGGAGTTCAAACTAGTTTTTCTTAAAGCTTTTAAGCATCACCAAAGACCCCCCTGCAGCACTCAGAAAATAAGTTCTTTTGTTTTGAGGACTAAAAAGAGTGTAACTCAGCTACAGTTTTGAGAAATATGTAAAGTCAAAATATATTTGAATCTAAAGGAAAAAAATTAACTCCTTCTCTTTCCCTTCCTCTACACTACAGCCCTAAGTTTCAGTGACTTAAAAAGATAAACTATATTAAGAAATTGAGACATTTGTGCTTTCATTAACAAAAGTTCTGTCTGATCAAGCCCCTTCATGATTGAAGCTTACAAGAAATGTGTCTTAAAGGTATACTGTAGGGCTTTGCTAGGATTGTTTCACAGACTATTTTTATTTACTCCCCAGTACCCCCAACAAATGTTAGTTGTTCTTATTCAAGGTTGCTATAATAATCACTTTGTTTACAGCTCTGGCTTTAAGCTGCAAAGTCTGCATTCTTGTAGCTCTCTCACTCATGTGTAATTGTTAATGGTTGTGCTCCCTCACTGTGTCTGTGTTGGGCATGGAGAGAAGGAGGAAGGAGAAAGAGGGGAGAAGGGGGAGAAGGAGGAAGAGAGGAAGAAGAGAAGGAAGAAGAGAAGGAGGAAGAAGAGAAGGAGGAAGAAGAGAAGGAGGAGGAAGAGGGGAATATGAGAGGGTAATTAGTGTTAAGGTGTTCCTTGCAAAAATCTCAGATGGGTGAAAGTGAGAAATGTAAAGAAAAATTTCCCTAATTTAGCTGTCTACTAAACCAGAATTTGGATGTGTTCAGTCAGTGCCTCTTAGAGGTTGTAAAGAATATGTTTAGATTCTTTATATATTCTCCCATTGCCACTCCTCTACCCTATACTGCTGGCTCTTCCCACAAGCATGGTTGGCATTTTTTTAAACCCTGTAGCCTTTGGGTTTGGAGGTAGAAGATGTACAAAGAATGTCAGCTTTTATATACTTAACTGAGTCATAGAAATTTGCCCAGCTTATTTAGTGGAAGTTGTACAATCCAAATTCACCTTGATTTGGGATACAGAATGAGAAGAATATAAGCTAATTATGGCAGTACATATTTAATAAAGCTGATAATATTCAGAGTAGTAAGTTGACTACTCAGGAAAAGATTTTTCTTTTTTGCTTCTATATTATATTTTATCACGATTATTAAATATTGAATGAATTGATTTCAAACAGGTCATTAAAAGTAAATTTGATTTATGCTTTTATAAATCTGTGGGTGACAGGCCTTTAGTATATTAAAGGTATGTAATATGATATAGCATTTTAGAAACCAATGAAGCTTTGAATAACTGACATGTTCATTCTTGGATCTAAGACAACTTCTTTAGATCCAAGTAATGAGAATCTCATTTTAAATCCTAATAAGACAGTGCTGTAGTTTGCTTTCTCTACAGTTGTGATTCTTGAAATGGAGTAAAAGGCAATTGCAATGCTTCAGGAATTTATGGAGAGTAGGTTACGAGGGTAGGACACAAAGTAAATACAATATAGATAGCTTGAGTAATTCATGAATATTGGCATTCATGGCTATTTTGAATGGTGTGAGCAATAAAGAGCACAATCTGGCAGAAGGGGGATGAGCTTGGGCAGAAATATGATCATTGGTAAAATAAGCCTGGGATTACAATAATATCTTTCTCTCTCTCTCTGAAGCGTTTCCTGGGTGCCCTACCTACTGAGACTTTTAACAAAAAGGAAACAAATAGTTTGGGACTGAAGTGAGAAAGGCATAATTTTTAGCAAGTATTTACATCTAGGGGCTGACAGTGTAGTTCATTAGTAGGGTACTTGAGTAGCATGTGTACAGCCAGCCCTGGGTTCTATCCCCAACACTTGAAGAACAGCCATACAAATCACTGAAGATACCAGAACTGACACTCATATACAGGAGATGCCTTCTGTGATACAATTGCACAGTAGGGTGAAGGTATATAAGTTATGTTCTATATGTTTCATATAGCTACAAGAAAGCATGGGAATTTTTTTTTTTTACAGAAAGAAGTAGTAAATATTTGAGGAGCTAAATATATCTATTCTGATGTAGACATTTACACAATGAATACATGTGTTGAACATTAACCTGTTTATCTTTTATCAGTTAAAATCAGAAACATTGCATTTTTTAAAAATGAATACTAATCCAGCAACAAATTCTGTAGACCATTCTTTTTGGCTGGCCTCTCATGGAGCTAAGCTGTAGAGAAGATCTTCACTCTAGCATGAAATATGATCTAAGGCAATGCCCTTCTTGGACGTTCCCCACAGGGATTTATTACTGGAAGTAAGCAAAGGGCTGTGTCAGAACATTAGCACACAGCTCCAAGACATGAACCTCAAGGTTGACATGAGTACAATTTCACTGTAGATGTCTTCTATTTAAAAATTTTGATACCGAGTATTTTTGCATGCCTAAGTTGTCAGTACGCCAGCATAATTCAGCACTACTTAGCACCTGCTACAGATGTTGACTAGTCTAGTACAGGAAGAACTTGATGCTAGTTTTTCACTTGCAATCCTCTAGGTGCTATTGGTAGGCTTCCAACCAGCATATTAGACTATCTATTGGTATTATAAAGCATGATAAATGTATAAGCAGATCTCTCATAGTGTCTGGACTTGGATCTTCTCAATAGAGAACAATTCCAAGGACTTTTAAAAGAGACTGCTGCCCCATGAGGTTTTAAGTCTAGATCATAGTTGCAAAATGATTTCCCTTTATGATTTCAAGTTACGGTTCTCAACAGAGAATAAAAGTATTGCAGGAGGACCAAATGCCAGTTTCTTATGGCTCTGTGGCTTTATGCCAAAATATTTTAGGTGTTAAGCCGAATGTTTCATTCTAGAGCTTTAGAAGCAACTTATAAAAATCAATAGCCTACATATTCCATATATGGGAAAAGGCCAGAGGTTGGTATAAAGAAAGGACACAATCCATAATGCTTTGCATTCATTAACTGTTATTAGTCTTAAGTATAGGGTAGGATGGTTTTCTTGTTGAAATTCATGTTACCTTTAAAGCTGCAGACAAAAAAATGTAAGTACAATTTAATAGATAGGTTCTTTATGAAATGACTGATCCAGAGACAACTTGTATAGATTAGAGATGATGTAAATCACAAGATCAAGTTTTTTTTAAATAAGAAATCATTATTGTGACTTATGACTTGTATAAACATATGCAAGTATTCATTGAATCTTGGCTAATGTTGAAATTACTACATGGGGCAAATTATAGATACAGGTTTTGATAGACTTTGTAATATAAATTTTAATAAAATTATAGGGTTTTAAGAAACCTTAAATTTTATCAAATCATGTGTCCTCTACAACACACACACACACACACACACACACACACACAATCTGTTACATATACCCATCTACTCCATTCTTAACTGGTCAATTATATTTATGTCTGGAAACTACCAGTAATTAAATTCTCCCCACTCTAAGATGAAAAATTTGAGTTTTGAATGGCTCCAGTTGTTGAACATTTACATAAATTAATCAAAATCTTTCCCTTTTCTTAGGCATAGTAACAAAGCCAAACAAAAATACTATATAAACTGGTTACTCTGTTGTATAGTATGGTATAGCCTTGCTTCAGCATATCCCTTAGGACCATACCTAGCAAATGGTCCTGCTTCCATATGGTAGCCCCTTGTGATGGTTAGTGTTCATTGTCAACTTGATAGACTTTAGAATCACTTGGAAGTTGGGCCTCTAGGCATGTCTCTGGGGCATTATCTTGATTGACTTTATTGAGTTGGAAAGACAGTTTGCATTGAATTTGAAAGACCTACCTGCTGTGGGTGTCACTCTTCCCTAATTGGGATCCTCAACACTCTTAAGTGGGGCAATGGAATTAAACAGTAGCATGCATGCTACTTTTTGACTGTGGAAAATTCCTACTGCCTTGACTTCCCTGCAATGATGAACAGTATTCTGGAACTGTGAGCTAGAATGAGCTGTTTTCTCCCTTAAGTTGCCTTTCCAGTAACAGGAAAAACAACAACAATAAAACCAAAACACTAAGACTTCTGTCAAATGTTGGGAATCATGTATATGTACCCCAAGTTACTGATTTTTGTTGTTGTTAAAAGCTTTATTGAGGTATTTTTTTTACATAACACAAAATTCACCCATTTTAAATGTATAACTTAATCAGAACTTAGTGTGTTCATGGTTGTCTATCACAATTATTTTATATATTTGCATGTATGTGTTATGTGTTGTATATGCACACACATGTGTGAGCATGCCATGGTTGCATGCATGGAAGTCAGAGGACAACTTTGAGGAGTTCTCTTATTCCGCTAGACTACTTTACCTTATTGAGCCATTTCAATGACCCTCAAACTCTTTAGTTTTTGAACATTTTCAATATTGCCGAAGTACGGAAACCTTGATGCCCTTTAGCCGTTACCTCCCAATCTTCTATATCTCCTTGCTACATGAATATTAAGCAACCACGATCCCACTGTGTTTCAATAAATTTGCCTATTTTAGAAATCCCCCATGAATTGAATCATAAATCTGTGGCCCTGGCCTTAGTTGTCTGGCTGGAAGATTTATCTTTTTAGAGAGCCATTTCTATGCTGAGTTTTGGTTTTGATTTTGGGATGTTAGCCTTCTAAAATGTATTTGAAAGAATCCTTTTGTTTGTTTTGGAATAAACTAAGGATAATGGGTATCATATCTTTAATATTTGGTAGAATTCAGCAGTGAAAGGGGCTGGTCCTAGGCTTTCTTTTGATTGTAACTGTAAGGACCCCCAAAGAGGACCGCCAACTCAAGTCCCGATCAGCGCGCACCCAAGGAGACACGAGAGACTGACTTGATGCAAATGGCAAAAGGCAGTTTACTAACGAGGGCCCTCAGATCGAAACTCATCCCACGCAGGGGAGAGAATCGATGAAGACCCCAGAAAGGTTGGGGCTTTTGTAGGGAACAGTGTAAGGGGGAAGGGGAAAGCGGGAAATTCTGGCGCGGTTACATATAATTGGATATTTCAAACATCAGCACTTTGCGTAAGCAATCATTTTGACAGGCTGGATGGCCCACTATTTTTGACCATGAAACCTCAGACCTTCTAGGATAAACACCAGGTGGCCCATTACTCACTTGGGCATGTTTAGACTGGTCAAGATATGTCTTTGGTTTTTTCTACATTTTTGGTCACCTTGTCCCTAGAGGGGCTTGATATTTTTATTATGGCTATTCTCAGCAAGCTCAGCAAGCCGTCCGGCGGTCTTTGCCAAGTTGTTGGTGGTCTCTGCTGAGTTGTTTTAATTTTTACTCTCACATAACTTTCCATTACTAACTCAACCACATTACTTGGGACTAGTCTATTTGGATTTTCTATTTCTTAATGATTCAGTCTTGCTAAGGTTATGTTTATCTAGTTTTTTTTTCATTTATCAGATTATTAAGTTTGTTGATATACAGTTGACAATAGTAATGTCTGATGTGAGATGTAATGTTTTCTTTAAATCTTTATTGTTGCTAGTTTGAATAGCTATTTCTTTTGAATGTCTGTTTCTTTTCAAAGAACAGGATCTATGTTTCCTGTTCTTTAAAACAGAGTCCCTGAGCTCTGTCCAATACTTGGCAGTGGGTGTCTGCATCTGTGTGAGTCAGCTGCTGGGTAGAGCCTCTCAAAAGACAGTTATGCTAGGCTCCTAGCTACAAGCATAGCAGAATATCATTAATAATGTCAGGGATTGGTGCTTGCCCATGGAGTGGGTTTCAAGTTTGGTCAGTTATTGATTGGCTATTCCCTCAGTAAGTTGTCTTAACTTACATGTATTTGTAAATTTTATGTTTTTCCTTTGTTCTAGATTTATTCCATTATAGTCAGAAATATACTTAATATAAGTGATTCCCATCTTGGCCCCCCCCCAAGTCTGTCATTCTAACACACACACATACACAAACACACACACACACACACACACACACACACACACACACACACTCCACATACTATACGGAGATTTTATGTAGAAACTAATATATGCCTCAGTGTTTAAAAAATTGTGGAGAATTGTTTTGGGTCCTTCCATCTGATCTCTTCTGGATAATATTCCCTGTGTTGAAAAAAAAAATGTGTTCTTCAGCTTTTGGATGGGGTGTAATTTAACTCTGATGTTTCTTTGTTGATTTTTCTGTCTGGATGTTCATTGCTGAAGATGGTCCCCAGGTATTATTATGCTTAATTCTATCACTTTGTTTGCATCATTAGTATTTGCTTTACATATTTGGGCACTCTTATGTGTTATATACATATTTAGACTTTTATTTCTTCTTGCTATATTAAGCCCTTTATCATTATATAATGGATTTTCTAGTCTCTTTCTATTGCTTTTGATATAAATTCTATTTTGTCTAAGTATGGCTGTCACTCTTGCTCCCTTTCATTCTCCATTTGCACCATTCCCCCACCCATTCACTTTCAGTCCTTCAAGGTAGTGTGTCTTGTAAGTTGGGTTTAGTTTTTGTCCATCCATATCTTTTAATTGAAGTATTTAATCCATTTGTATTCAAGGTAATTATTGATAAGTAGCTCTTACTACATTCACTATGAAACTTGGTTACTAGCTTTGTGTGGTTCTTTTCTCTCTGTTTCCCTTTCTTACTCTGCCTACATGTTTATGTGAGTGACTCTAGTTGTGTGGATTGGATTCCAGGGTTGTTACAAATTGGTCCATTATAAAAATGTCCATTAGAAACTTGCTTTGTAACTTGATTATAGCAAACTATTTGGAAATGGAAATGGGGTTATTTGGGATCTGCCAACTGTTACATTTCAGCAGCCCAGTGCCCATTTCCAGAGCAAAGTCTTAACCTAGCAAATAGGGGGTACTATTCAGCCTCATATATTTGCAGCATTTGTAAAGGCAGCTCCTTGGCCACTTGGACTGATCTTACTGTGAGTCACACCATAGTCTAATAGCTACAAGCACTCCTAGTCTCAGTGGTGCACCACAATATGAGTCTGTACCATTGGATTAAGGTCTCTGCTTGGTGTCGGGTCCTTTCCTTCCAAATCCCTATCTATGATCACTGAGATGACAATAGCTATGTTGTCTGAGGTTGGAGAATTAGTTGTAGAGATAATTCCTTGGCCACTAAGGTTAGTGCTAAGCTTGGTTGACCTAAGTCTTATAGCAAAACTGTTTTTACATAGTATTAGGAGTAGGATGTTCACTTCCCAGGCTCACTTTAAAGTGGCAAATAATACAGTTGAAACTGTGCTTTATCCCACCACAAGTGAGCAGCTCTTTTGGTGCTGGAGCCCAGTCTGTGAGCTCTGGCCTATGTATAGTGCCATCTATTTCTACAGGATATTCTCCCACTACAGCAGGCCTTAGACTTGTCTCCAAGACAGCTCTGTATGAGGTTTGATGCTCTGCCTTTTTAGTGGCTCAAGTATTGTCCTCAGCTCTACAGCAGGAGGTTGAAGGAGATTTAAAGGATTGATCTCATTGTTTCTTGGCCTAGTGCAGTTGGAACAGCACTGTTTATACAAATATTGGCCCGGGAAAATGAGCAGTGTATAGCATCAAGTTTCACCAAGATAGGTGTTGTACTAGGTTTTAACTTTAGCACCTGGATTTAATTAATTCCCATCTCTCAAATGGGAGGTACCTTTGATCTGCATTGCTTGTCAGGAAGTGGAAAAAAGAACAGGGCCTAGAACTTCCTTGCCTTTTCCAATGCATTTACTCATAATGATCTCTTAGCTAATTTCCTTAGTTCTGGTGATGCTAGCTAGACATTTTGTGTTATGGAGAGATATGTGCCTTGGCCATCATATTACTCATGTTCCACTAAGAGCTTATTTCTAGCACAGATTTATGTATGCCCTTACGCTAGTATTGTCTTTCCTTAAGTCTTAGCCTTTGTAGTAATATTTGAATTCAGGAAGTGGGAGTCCTTTAATTTCTTTGTCAAGAAAGTCTGTTTCCTTGCTCTACTTTTCTTCTGTGTCTCATCCCCTTGTTTGAAAATGGATCTGCATTTGTCTCTGTTGTGAAGCTTTGCCTCTACATGATCTCATAGCACACATGGAACTTTGACTGTCTGTTCTGCCCATCTTGTCATGCTGGATTATTGATCTTTGCCTTTCGCCCCTCACACTTTAAAAACAAGTATTCAGTTGTTTTCCAAAAATTTCTAATTCTTTCATACTCCATGGTTCAGAGAGTACCCAAATTACAAGGTCATGTGTTCCTTGTCTGTGACTCTTGTTTGCTTGTGAGACCCTTCCCCTCCTCATCCAGCCTTAATATGAGGGGATGTGCCCAGTTTTATTGTAACTTGACATGCCATGTTCTGGTGCTATCCCTGGGAGGCTCTTTTCTGAAGGGAAATGGAGGAGCAGTGGATTTGTGGGAGACTGGAGGTGGGGGAGGACTGGAGGATGGAAGGGAGGAGAGGCTACAGTGGAGATATATGAAAGAAAATTAAAAAAAAAAAAACAGCGTTTGTAGGAAAAGTTCAGGCTATAGCAAATGACACATTTATAAGAGACTAGAGAAGAGATAACGAATCCCTAAGAATGAATAGCATTTAGTCAGTACTTTGGACTTACTCAGCTGGAAACCCAGAGGTATCTTGTTCCCTTTTGCTTTAAAACACTGGTTCTCAACCTTCCTAATATTGCAACCATTTACTGCATTTACTCACATTGTGGTGATATGTTGACCCCCAACCATAACATTATTTTCATTGCTCCTTCATAGTTGTAATTTTGCTCCTGTCATGAACCATAATGTAAATTTGTGTTTTTCAATGGGGATGGTCTTAGGAGACCTGGGAAATGGCCATTACCCTGTCAAGACCCACAGGTTGAGAACCATTGCTTAAAGTTCACTTTGCCTTTCTTCCCCTTTCCCCTCCTTTCCTTCATTCTTTTTATTAGCATTATGATCTACCATTAAAGGAAAAATAGAAATGAAGGTTCATAATAGCTTACAAACAATAAGTCTAGACTAATACTGAAATCATGTAGAGGGGGCATGCCACCTTGGGAAAATTTAGAAGTTGAAGAAACATAATTTGAAAAACATTTCCTAAATATTTTCATATGAACATTGATGAGTACTATACTATATTTGTTAAGAATCATTTAGAGAAATAGAAGTGGCTCCCTATTACAAATGAAAATTTTATATTTTTAGCAATATGCAGTGGTCTGCTATATCCTAGTAAGTGATCTTGCCTTATAAAATGAAACAGGACAAAACTACTGCTAAAGAAAATAGAAAGTTGGCAAGAACAACTTCTCTGGTTATTTCCAGTTTTTTGCAATTCATAATATCCACCAATTATGATATATTAAATGAGGGTTAAAATTTCTTACAAATAAGAAGGCAAAGCATGTGACCATGCATGTCATTAGCTCTAGCTTTGTATAGCGGAAGCAAACAGATTTGCCTCAAATGGATAAGGAGCAGAAAAATGCATCATGAGGCATTCCCTAGAGTCAAATTCTTTCCTCACATAATTACAGCACCTGTTTGATGATCTCCCCTTTTCTCTCTGTTTGATCTCATTCTTTCTCTAATATGCAAATGTTTTATGGAAAGGTTAAGTGTCAGTCATATTTTAGTACTTATTACTTTAATTAAACGTTTCAGATCAATTTCTATCAAAGGTTTCAGTTCCCGATTAGGTTAGAAACGACACATGGGGAACCACTTTCAGGATACTTCTTGATGTAAAGAACTCATTTGGGGCTTGGGAGATAGTTGGTAAAGCGCTTGCTGGGCAAGCATGAAGACCTGAGTTCTATTTCCAGAACCCGTGTTTTAAAAACCAAGATGGTAGCATTTGCTTGTAATCCCACTGCTGGGAAGGCTCAACTAGGTAGATTCCTGGAGTTTGCTGGCCAGACTTGGTCACCTCTACTCCAGTGAGAGAAGCTCTCAAAACACAAGGCACCTGACGAATAACAATGACACCATCTTTGGCCTACACAGAGACAGACAGACAGACAGACAGACAGAAATTCAGGTGCAAAAAAGAAACTCAAGAATTGGGGTAGGGTTAATGTACGTGATATTGATTAATTTGATTTATTGGTCCCCTTCTTCAGCTTTTCAAATTTCAACCCGCTTGACCTAACTTAAATCCTATACCTCATAGAAAAGCCTTCCTTTCTTTGAATAGTCTACGTTTATTTCCCCCTTCTCTGAACTGTAATAGTATTTATTATTTCTGCCCCCAATCTAATGTTTGATTAAGTATTATATTCTCCTGTTCTTTGATGGGCTTATATGTGTTGAACTTAGTTCTCCTTTATATGAGACTGGTGGTAGATTTGTAGTATAATGTACTATTGGAAGAAATGATTCTAAGCTCTTTTCTTAATTGAAAATGGATTTTAAAATGTAATATATTCTGATTATGGTTTCTCCTTCCTTAACTCCTCCCAGATCCTTTCTGCATCCCCTCCCAACCAAATGCACACACATTCTTTCTCTCTTTCATTAGGATACAAACAAGTGTCCCCAAATGTAATTAGCTGAAATAAAAACAAATAAACCAGAATAGGACAAAGTAAACAAACACACAAACAAAAGAAAAAGAACCAAAGGAAAAGCTTAAGAAACATGTAGACACAGAACCACACACAGAAATCCCATAAAAATACCAACAGCAGGGTAAGCCCTGACAAAGTATTACGAACCAGAAATTACCTCCAGAAATTCTATTGAGTTCCTTTTGTGTTGACCATTTATTGCTAGGCATGGGACCTAGACATAAGAGTCACTTGTGTCTCCCCGCCTCACTCTCCAGTTGGACTCCATTAGAGAAAACTAGTTTTTCATTTGCAGGTGGCTATCCATTAGAGATAACTTCCTGGTTAAGGATGTAGGCTTGGGTCTACTTCTCTCAATGGTGGGATCCCATCAGGGCCAGATCTGTGCAGACCCTGTGCATGCTGCTTGTACCCAACATTGTTTGGGTGGCCAAATAACTGAGACTAGCTATGCTAGGGTCCTAGGGGAAAACCAAATGCCACTATTCTGCTAAAGGAAAGAAGCAATAAAATGACTTCTAATGGCATTCTGATACATCCATATATCTGTGTCTCACTCAGCCATTATCAGAGAAGCGTCTTCTTACAGTTGATGGGAACTAATAAATGATTGTAAGTTCTTGCAAAGCAAGAATGGCATTTTTCTTATTTCCTGCTTTGGTATTCATCATGACATACTAATCAATACATTTAGATTTATGGAGAAATCAACAAATTGCTATTGTAATTAAGTTTTTACTCAATGCTGTCATCCACCTTAAAACATACTACATTTGCAAGTAGCCTACAGTGCTATGATGAGTATGCTGTTCAGAAATGGCTGTAGTCATTCTGCCTAAGTAGGCAGCACTCTTTTCTTGCTCATTATAAGCTTTTTGCAGCAAAGCAGGTAGTGGTAGCTTTTCATGCTACAAGCCATTTCTTGTGGCCAGAGACTACTGAGAGCACTTAGAAGGACCACCTAGTAGCTTCATACAATAGCATCAGGACACTGACAAAGATCTACAAGCACACTAGCTATTTTTTTCTTGTTGTTTGTTTCTTAAATCCTCTTTATAGAACACCGAGAAAAAATGTTAATTTAGATGTAACCATTTTATTTTTTGACAGACTTAAGAGAGCAAAAATAAGAATACCTTCTGGAAAGATACAGCAGCTTTTAATTTTCAGCAGTTGGTGGAATAGCAAAACACAGTACCCATTAGCCAAGTGTGTGTTAAAGGGATTTATATATTTAATTAGTCCCCCTGTAATCCCCACCCTTGTACTTCTTCCTTGTAACAGCAGGTAGAATGCAGTGCTGACAGCTACTCCCACCCCAGTTGAAGTTTGAAATTATGAGTGCTGTATAATGAAATGGTGATTTTTATTCTATCCTGATGGTAAAAAGGGATTTGCTGATGTGTAAAATGAGACAAAGATAAATAACAAACAGATGTTCTCACAAAATGTTCATTAAGTCCCTGCCTAGTAAAAGATGCTGGATTACATGTGTTCAAACTCTAAATGTGTTAGAGAATAAGGAGCTTTTATACCTTAATGCTCAATTTAGGAAAGACTATATAACTTTCTCAGTAAAAATCATAGTAATCAGTGACTTACAGTGTCTTCCTCATTTCAATGTAGCTTGTCATGACCATTTTTTAAACTTCTTTTATTGCTTTTCACAGGTCCAATTATCCAAGCAGACATCACTTTATTGGGGCTTATGAAGTGGGGTTAAGCTTTTATTTAACCCCAGATAGGGGTATTCCACAGGTGAAAATGACAGCTTTTCCTTGAACCACCTGTATATGACTGTGTGGTATGAATGTTTGATAATGCTTTTAGGGAGCTAGGGAGGGAGATTAGCAATAAGACCCCCCCTTTTTCATTCTGCAACTCTTCCATAGTCATAGCAAATGTAATATTTTCTGCTGTTTTAAGTGATGGAATGTCTCACTGTGCTAGGCAATGCAAGTAGTTCTTTTAAAAAAGATATATTTAATTGTGTGTATGTGGCTGGAGGGGTTTGTGCACATGAGTGTGTCTGCAAAGGACAGAGGTGTTGGCTTCCTCTGGAGCCAGATTTACAGACAGTTATAAGCTATCTACAAGAATAGTACATGTTCTTAACTGCTGAACCGTAGATCCAGCACAGAGTAGGTAGTTCTTGATGCATTGTATTGCTTTCAGCAAGGCCAACTGGGCACTGCTAAGTCAGTGATCTGATGATGTGTTAAGTATTAGTTAATTGTTCTCTTTAGGGAAGTTACATATGAACTTTATGCTCCAGTGATAAGAAGAAATCCCTAGTTTTATGTGGGGAAAGTGGTACCAGAAAAATATAATACTTGGTCCTGTTCTTGAAAGATGGTAGAAGTTCATTAGGGTAGGGAACAAAAAAAAAAATTTCAATCAGAGGGAATGGCATATTTAAAATTACAAAATCTGAAACAATATGAGAAACCTTTGAACCCTCAATGATTCAGTTTGCCTTTGTGTCTCAGGTTCCTTATCTACGAAAAGATGTAATAAAAACACCTAGCTTATGTATTTATAATCATGAAATGATTTAATATATGTAGTTTAGAATAGTTATTTGTACATGGTAAATGACATGCAAATCTTAGTTCTTATGATTTTGATTTCTGTTGTTTGTTCTGTGATTAGGAAAGTTGAGAAATGTCAAGTTGAAGTAATTAGTGTGCAAGAGGGAACAAATTATTTACTTACACTATGCTAAGGATGAACATTTTTCCTCTTTTAGGTGATGGAAAACTGTTATGGAGTTTTGTTCTGAATTTCAAGTATGTGCCCAGACTTGAGTTTTAGAAAGACCATTGTTTTTGCCTTCTGATAGAGAGAGAAGGGAGAAAGATCTGGAAAGCTGGAGTCTGCAAGTTCAGTTATAAGTATTTGAAGCAGCCCACGGAGGATCTAAATTAGAGCAGTGGTGTTAGAAATGAAAGATGGGTGCAATATCTGCATAGTATGGGGCAAATGTGTTCTGTTTGGCCTACAGTGTTTAAATTGAATAACCCTATAGGGAATGTATGTTCTCCAGTTTGACCTAGGCTCCTTATTTTATTTTTTTCAGATTTACAATGTTTGGCTGGCTCTTTTGTAAGGGGGTGGGTAGAAAAACATTAAAAATGACCCTTAAAGTAGGAAAAAAAGAAGAGGACATGAAATCGGGAGAGAATTAGGGGCTGCTGTGGGGGTGGCTGCAGGGAAGGAATAGAGAGGTTAGATATGATCAAGATACACTCTATACATGTATGACATTTTCATATTACTGCTGAACATTTCTTTAGATGCTTCTCGGCCATTCGAGTTTCTTCAGTTGAAAATTCTTTGTTAAGCTCTATACCCCATTTTTTAATAGGGTAATTTGGTTGTCTGGAGTCTAATTTCTTGAGTTCTTTGTATATATTGGATATTAGCCTCTATCAGATGAAGGATTGGTAAAGATCGTTTCCCAATTTGTTGGTTGTCGTTTTGTCCTATTGACAGTGTCCTTTGCCTTACAGAAACTTTGCAATTTTATGAAGTCCCATTTGTCAATTCTCGATCTTAGAGCATATGCCATTGGAGTTCTGTTCAGGAACTTTTCCCCTGTGCCCAAGTATTTGAGGCTCTTCCCCACCTTCTCTTCTATTAGTTTCAGTGTATCTGGTTTTATGTGGAGGTCCTTTATCCACTTAGACTTGAGCTTTGTACAAGGGGATAAGAATGGATCAATTTTCATTCTTCTACATGTTGTCCTCCAGTTGAACCAGCACCATTTGTTGAAAATGCTGTCCTTTTTCCACTGGACAGTTTTAGCTCCTTTGTCAAAGATCAAGTGACCATAAGAGTGTGGGTTCATTTCTGGGTCTTCAATTCTATTCCATTGATCTTCCTGCCTGTCTCTGTACCAATACCAGGTAGTTTTTAATCACTATTGCTCTGTAGTACAGCTTGAGGTCAGGGATGGTGATTCCTCCAGAAGTTCTTTTATTGTTGAGAATAGTTTTCGCTATCCTGGGATTTTTGTTATTCCATATGAATTTGAGAATTTCCTTTTCTAACTCTGTGAAGAATTGAGTTGGGATTTTAATGGGGATTGCATTGAATCTGTAGATTGCTTTTGGCAAGATGACCATTTTTATTCTATTATTCCTGCCCATCCATGAGCATGGGAGATCTTTCAATGTTCTGAGATCTTCTTCAATTTCTTTCTTCAGAGACTTGAAGTTCTTGTCATACAGGTCTTTAACTTGCTTGGTTAGATTCACACCAAAGTATTTTATATTATTTGAGACTATTTTGAAGGGTGTCATTTCCCTAATTTCTTTTTCAGTCTGTTTATCTTTCATGTAGAGGAAGACTACTGATTTGTTTCAGTTGATTTTATAACCAGCCACTTTGCTGAAGTTGTTTATCAGGTTTAGGAGTTCTCTGGTGGAAGTTTGGGGGTCACTTAAGTGTACTATTATATCATCTGCAAATAGCAATATTTTTGACTTCTTCCTTTCCTATTTGTATCCCTTTGACTTCTTTTTGTTGTCTAATTGCTCTGGCTAGGACTTCCAGTACTATATTGAATAGGTAGGGGGAGACTGGGCAGCCTTGTCTAGTCCTTGATCTTAGTGGGATAGCTTCAAGTTCCTCTCCATTTAGCTTGATGTTGGCTACTGGTTTGCTGTAAATTGCTTTTACTATGTTTAGGTGGGGGCCTTGAATTCCTGATCTTTCCAAGACTTTTATCATGAAGGGATGTTGAATTTTGTCAAATGCTTTCTCAGCATCTAGTGAGATGATCATGTGTTTTTTTTTCTTTGAGTTTGTTTATATAGTGGATTACATTGATGGATTTCCGAATATTGAACCATCCCTGCATTCCTGGGATAAAACCTACTTGATCATGATGGATGATTGTTTTGATGTGGTCTTGGATTCGGTTTGCTAGAATTTTATTGAGTATTTTTGCATCGATGTTCATAAGGGAGATTGGTCTGAAGTTCTCTTTCTTTGTCGGGTCCTTGTGGGGTTTGGGTATGAGTGTAATTGTAGCTTCATAGAACAAATTGGGTAGTGTTCCTTCTGTCTCTATTTTGTCGAAAAGTTTGAAGAGAATTGGTATTAGGTCTTCCTTGATGGTCTGATAGAATTCAGCACTAAAACCATCTGGTCCTGGGCTTTTTTTGGTGGGGAGACTTTTAATGACTGCTGCTATTTCCTGAGGGGTTATGGGACTATTTAGATGGTTTATCTGCTCCTGGTTTAACTTCGGTACCTGGTATCTGTCTAGGAAATTGTCCATTTCATCCAGGTTTTCCAGTTTTGTTGAGTATAGGCCTTTGTAGTAGGATCTGATGATTTTTTGAATTTCTTCAGTTTCTGTTGTTATGTCTCCCTTTTCAGTTCTGATTTTATTAATTTGGATACTGTCTCTGTGCCCTCTGGTTAATCTGGGTAACGGTTTATCTATCTTGTTGATTATCTCAAAGAAACAGCTCCTGGTTTTATTGATATTTTTTATTGTTCTTTCTGTTTCTATTTGGTTGATTTCAGCCCTGAGTTTGATTATTTCCTGCCTTCTACTCCTCCTGGGTGTATTTGCTTCTTTTTGTTCTAGAGCTTTTAGTTGTGCAGTCAACTTGTTAGTGTGTGCTCTCTCCAGTTTCTTTTTGTAGGCACTTAGAGCTATGAGTTTTCCTCTTAGCACTGCCTTCATGGAGTCCCACAAGTTTTGGTATGATGTGTCCTCATTTTCATTGAATTCTAAAAAGTCTTTAATTTCTTTCTTTATTTCTTCCTTGACCAAGTCATCATTGAGTAGAGAGTTGTTCAGTTTCCATATGCACGTGGGTTTTCCATTGGTTTTGTCATTATTAAAGACCAGTCTTAGTCTGTGGTGATCTGATAAGATGCAAGGGATTATTTCAATCTTTTTGTATCTGTAGAGGCCTGTTTTGTGACCAATTATATGGTCTATTTTGGAGAAGGTACCATGAGGTGCTGAGAAAAAGGTATATTCTTTTGTTTTAGGATGAAATGTTCTATAGATGTCTGTTAAGTCCATTTGGTTCATAACTTCTGTTAATGTCAAAGTGTCTCGGTTTAGTTTCTGTTTCCATGATCTGTCCATTGCTGAGAGTGAGGTGTTGAAATCCCCCACTATTATTGTGTGAGGTGTAATGTGTGTTTTGAGCTTTAGTAAAGTTTCTTTTTTGTATGTAGGTGCCCTTGCATTTGTAGCATAGATGTTCAGAATTGAGAGTTCACCTTGGTAGATTTTTCCTTTCATGAGTATGAAGTGTCCTTCTTTATCTTTTTTGATTAATTTTGGATGAAATTTGAATTTATTTGATATTAGAATGGCTACTCCAGCTTGTTTCTTGGGACCATTGGCTTGGAAAATTGTTTTCCACCCTTTTATTCTGAGGTAGTGTCTGTCTTTGTCACTGAGGTGCGTTTCTTGTATGCAGCAAAATTCTGGGTCTTGTTTGTGTATCCAGTCTGATAGTCTGTGTCTTTTTATTGGGGAATTGAGACCATTGATGTTAAGAGATATTAAGGAAAAATGATTGTGGCTTCCTGTTATTTTTGTTATTAGAGGTAAAGTTATGTTTGTATAGTTATCTTCTTTTGGGGTTGTTGGAAGATTACTTCCTTGCTTTTTCTAGGTTGTAGTTTCCCTCCTTGTGTTGGCATTTTCCATCAATTATCCTTTGAAGTGCTGGGTTTATGGGAAGATACTGTGCAAATTTGGTTTTGTCATGGAATATCTTGGTTTCACCATCTATAGTGATTGAGAGTTTTGCTGGGTATAGTAATCTGGGCTGGCATTTGTGTTCTCTTAGGGTCTGTATGATGTCAGTCCAGGCTCTTCTGGCTTTTATAGTCTCTGGTGAGAAGTGTGGTGTAATTCTTATAGGTCTGCCTTTATATGTTACTTGACCTTTTTCCCTTACTGCTTTTAGTATTTTTTCTTTGTTTTGTGCATCTGATGTTTTGATTATTATGTGACGGGAGGTGTTTCTTTTCTGTTCTAGTCTATTTGGTGTTCTGTAGGCTTCTTGTATGTTTATGGGCATCTTGTCCTTTAGGTTAGGGAAGTTTTCCTCAATAATTTTGTTGAAGATATTTACTGGCCCTTTAAGCTGGGAATCTTCATTCTCATCTATACCTATTATCCTTAGGTTTGGTCTTCTCATTGTGTCCTGGATTTTCTGGATGTTTTGAGTTAGGAGTTTTTTGCATTTTGCATTTTCTTTGACAACTGTGTCAATATTTTCCACCAGATCTTCTGCATTTGAGATTCTCTCTTTTATCTCTTGTATTTGGTTGGTGATGCTTGCGTCTATGACTCCTGATCTCTTTCTTAGGTTTTCTATCTCCATGGTTGTCTCCCTTTGAACTTTCTTTATTGTTTCTATTTCCAGTTTCAGATCCTGAATGTTTTTGTTTAATTCCTTCTTTGTGTTTTCTTGCATTTCTTTAAGGGATTTCTGTGATTCCTCTTTAAGGGCTTCTATTTGTTTACTTGTACTCTCCTGTATTTCTTTAAGGGATTTACTTAATTCCTTCTTATAATCCTCTATCATCATCATGAGAAGTGATTTTAATTCTGAATCCTGCTTTTCAAGTGTGATGGGGTGTTCAGAGCTTGCTATATTGGGAGAACTGGGTACTGATGATGCCAAGAAACCTTGGTTTCTGTTGCTTATGTTCTTGTGCTTGTCTTTCACCATCTGGTTAACTCTAGTGTTACCTGGCCTCACTATGTAACACTGGAGTCTGTATTTCCAGTTATCTTGCTTGTTGTAGAGCTCCTCGGAGTCCAGATGTCTCTGTGGTCTTATGCTCCTAATTTCCTGGGTGGAAGAACTCCTGGGACTCAGGCCACCTCTTGGATCTGGAAATTCTTCTGCTCTGAGTGCAGTGGCTCCTCGATGACTCAGGATTCAGTTTCTCCACAGGACAGGAGCAGACCGACTCTGTGTTTGCTCCAGACCAAAGTACCAGGCAGGGGAGGAAGGGAAGTGGAATTCCGGAGGGGCGGGGTTTGGTTAGCTGCTGTGCCCTGAATGTCCCTGGCTCCCAGATGTATCTCTGGGGCTTAGGGAGTGAGATGGAGTTCTTACCGGCTGCTCTGAGTATAGTGGCTCTTCTAGGATGACTCGGAATTCAGTATCTCCACAGGACAGGAGCAGACCGATTCTGTGTCTGCCCCAGCCCAAAGGCACCATAACAAATTTGAAAGAAACATTTATCTATTCTATTTATAAATCTCAGGAACAGTCTCCAGTTAAAGAGATAAATATCCACTAAAGGCACAGATTTGGGAATCATTTATTACTTATCATCTTATGGAGCTATAAGTCTCCAGGGAAGGAAATGTTCTCCTCAGGGTCATGAGTTTGAGCACATGATGCATAGCTGGTGGTACTCTTTTGGTAAGCTGTGGACAGCTTTGCACATGGGACCTGCCTAACAGACAGAAGGTTGAAGTGCCATAGAAGCAGGGTTTATGAATTATACCTTGCCCTGATCTTGGCCCAAAGTCTCTCTTTGGTATTTTGTTCACCAAAACTATGAGATGTTCCAACCATGTGCTCCCATCATCAGGAGCTCCACCATTCCTTTCCTACCATGATGGACTATTCCCTTTTTAACAATGAGACAAGTAAGTCCTTCCTAGTTCAAGTTCCTTCAGCTATTTTGTCACTACAGCAAGGAAAGTAAGCTTGCATTTACAATACTGGGAAGAAAGTTCTGAGCTCAGTACCAAACCAGTGAAGGACCCAGATGTAATGCTAAATGAAGAGAGAATTTCAGACATAATATAGACCATTTGCTCTTGAATTATGGTTTATGGGTCCCTGGGGGTCCACAAGATTGTCCCACAGGCTTTAAAATGTCAAAGCAATTTGAAAGATAATTCTAAGATGTGTCTTGCTGTATCTGCTGTGTTAACGATTCACTAAATGTGCAAAAGTATATGTGAATAAGACTGCTAGTAACTTGGCAAGAATTATTCTGCATTATTTAGTAATTTTATTCTAGGCTATTGAATACTCAACATTAGGAAAACAAAACTGAACTCAGTAATGTAAATATGTGAGCAGCTTTCACTTAGTAAAATTGCTTTTTATAATTGATAGATACTGATCTTATTAGTTTTAACTTGGTGACATTTTAATATCTTATATCAAAAACGAGAAGGATTTCTGATGCTTTTGATGTGTTTTAGAATATGATGATTGACTTGCAAACCCTGCTCACAGATTTTTACATGAGACTCTAGCTTCACTTAAAACTGACAAAGCATGGTTATACTGTGTTACTGGCAGGCATAAATCCCAAATAAAGTGGGTCCATTATTTTAAGAATAACAACTAACGTTTTATTCTTGCCAAGGACAAGTATAAACTTTTAAGTTCAAATTAGACTTTAGACACTTATTTCTGCAGTCAGGAACTTGAGAGCTTCCTAATACTTCATGACTCTTTTTTTTGGTGAGGCTAGTGGTAATATGAACCAATATGATTCAAATCTTGTGTAATTAAATGTGTCACCATCTGGAACATTTTTATAACTAAGCAAATCAATATTTGTCAAATGATCAATATATGATGATATAAAATGATGCTTGGAAAAATCTATTAGAGTGCAGAGATGAGCACTGATTTTAATACAATGAAGTCTTAAAAGTTTATTAATATAGATTCAGAATCCCCATTGCTCCAAAAGAAACTACCGTTGTCAAATTTTAAAGTACTAGTAAAGAATACAAAAATTCTCTGAAAAAACCTACTCAAATATTTCTTCATTATCTAACTCTATGTTTGTGAGGCTAGATTTTCTTTATATACTTCAATTGAAGACCATAAAACAGGTTTAATACCAGTATATTATGTACCTACATGAAACATCATAATAAGCCAGTATTATGTATAACTAATGTATGCTAATAAAACATTAAAAATAATTTTAAAAAGAATCTTACTGTTTTTTATAAAACTAAAATTATAAAATAGTACAATGATTCTCACGGTTTTACTTTTTTGTAAAACATTGTTATATTTATAAATGATTTATATTAATATACTGGATTTCTTATATTTTAAATAAATGATCATAAAATTTCATAGTTATAATTTGAGTAGAGTAAGTTATATATAACCACCAAAAACCAAAGTAGTTTTAAAAAATGTATCAGAAGAGGACTTGCCACAGTAAAAATGTGGATGTCAGAGGACAACTTGCAGGTGTCTTTTTTTTTCCTTCTACCATGAGGGTCCTAGGAATTGAAATCAGGTCGTCAGACTTGGCAACAAATACCCATTGTACCATCTTGCTATCTCTCCAAAAGAGTCTTTGGGGGGTCCTTTATATCCTTGAAATATAGAAAGAGGTCTCAGTACCAAAAAGATTTTGAACTGGACTGTTGTTATAGAGAACTGAATATTGTGAGGAAAATACATGGTAAAACTATGACATTGTTAGGCAGCCACATTTTCTATAAGGAGATGGAGACAAGGAAAATTAGAACATGGATAATATCACTAGATCTAGAGCTAATAAAATATCGCTTTACTAGCACTAAAGTAAGTAGAAAACTAGTGTGCATTTGTGTGATTAAGAATCTGTTAGACATAGAGACGAAAACATATCTAAGATTTTCATAGCACAGGAAAAGAAAGAGTTCATTCCAAGTATGATGACCAATATGAGAAATGCTCCAGACATTAAATTGAACACAACACTTTATTTTTAATTTTTTTTTGAGACAGGGGTTCTCTGTTTTGCTCTGGCTATCCTGAAACTCACTCTGTAGACCAGGCTAGCCTTGAACTCAGAGATCTGCCTGCCTCTGCCTCCCAAGTGATTAAAGGCATGTGCCACCACGAACACCACCCAGCTATACACAGCACTTTTAAGGAAGAGCAAGTAGACTATCTATGATAGACTCTCTATGACAGAATAAATAGTTCATGTTAGTAATGAGAGTTTAGTTGGATAAACTGTATAAAGCCACATCATGAAAAAATCTTAAAAGACCAAGATAGGAGATTAAATTCTAACTGGCAATGTGAATCTCTTAAAGGTCCATAATTCAGTATGAGGGTATTATGAAAGTGATATTTTATGAAATTTTATCCAGAAAAAACATAAGCATTAGATGGGGAAAAGAACATAGTAGTTGGAATGGAAAAGATATTAGAGTGGTGTAATGGCAGAAATTGACTGATTGGTAAAAGAGGATTCATTTTACACTGGCTGACTGAGAAGTGAGGGGTGCAGTTGATGAAAAATGAAGGAACATAGGTAGACTCATCTTAAGTAGTTAATGACTATGTTGTTATTTTATTTGTTGAATGTCTTGGATTATCTTAATACAACTATGGATGTTTTGGGACTAATCATGATGGAATGATCATTGAATTTGAAAAAAAAAAGAATTAATTGTATGAAGAGCAAATTATGTAAATCAGGA